>NC_088953.1:101662-401662 GCF_010111755.1 Nakaseomyces glabratus
AGCAGATCGGGCTGGCAGAGATACGGGAGCCGCAACCACGATACAGGAACTACACCAGTATGCTGTTAACTCTCTCGTTCTGCCAGATGTTCGGACGTTTGATTCCGTGTCTCTTTGGTGTCCTCTTCCTCTTCATTGCCGTAAAAATGGGCGTTATTCCCGTACCCTTTTCCCTCATCTGCCAATACTCTATGTATGACCCCGTTGTCGGTCGCCTCTGAGCCTACTCTGTGCTTTCATTATTACCAATAGCTTGCAGTTTTGTAGTTATTATGACGACCTCTGGATACCTTCGGTGGAAAAGGCCAAGTTCTGCAATTGTTAGACTGTGCAACCGTTTACAAGTTGCACCAGTGACAGGGGATATAGTGCTGGATTTGATTTGGCCATAGGGATATGAACTCGTCCATGTATGCCTGGTGAAGATGCACCAACAGAATGTCCCCAATTAGAACGGACAGAAGTTCTATAACGTCTCTGGTCTCTTTCCATCAGGCGGTGATTATGGCTGTGCACCCGTTAGAACGATATGCTTTTGCAATTACAGTGCAAATCAGCGCTGCTAGCTGGTACCTCAGTTTCCGTTACATTGAATGGGCTCTGAACCTCATATGGATATTTTGCAGTCGATTGCCAAAAGAACTGCATACCGAAGTGTAATTTTAAAAAGGCCTGCCTGTGTCATGGGGTTCGGTATGCTTACACGTACGTGTGTGAGTGTGCGTCATCTGTCCACTTCCAGAATAGAAGTGACCGTTCTCCTTGCCGAAGTCTCGACATGATACATATACTGGATACACACTACAGTCTCGAGATAACTGTTCGAACAGAACAGTAATAGTATTTATAATGCTATCTATTATAGAAGAGGAGTTTGAGGCCAGTCCTCCCTTCAGTTTGAAAGCAAGCCATGGGTATACACATACCTAGACACGACACATTGGCGGAGGGCACTGGCATGCAGCCGGTGTGATGAGATTGATCTGCTCGTCTTCCGATCAAATGGTGTTTATGGTGTCTCCATCTAGCTAGTGGGGAGACAGTTGAACAGAGAACTTGGCTCATGACCACAATGATAGGACTAGACATGGGCAATTGACATGGGTTAGCAAGTGCCGGTTGTCTAGTCAATTGGACAATTGTAGTTGCTTATATGTAAGACCCAGCTGCAAAGACAGCATGGCTATGACTATGCATGTACATTGCTACTGAGTGGTTTCGGAGTAGTTAGGATCAGATTACTTTGGAGCATGATGAACAAGGTTGTGTCCATGAGGGTATCTGTCAAGAGAGTCTGGCAAGGTCGGTGCATATGGGGTTTATCCTCAAAGATGCACAAGACGAGGGCATATATGTAAGATCGTCATGCCAGTGAGGCTGCTTGCGAGCAGGCTTGAGATGTGGGATAGTAGAGTTTATGTTATGTTATGCTGATCGCGTGCCATCGTGTGGTTTGCAGTGGTGTAGCGGTGAAGGGATTGTTCGAGGAGGATGTTGGGAGCTGGAGTGATAGAGTGATAGAGTGATAGAGTGATATGTCGGGGAATCAGCAGTGGAGCGGAAAGTGTGTTTGTCCTGGAAGGACATGTGAGGACAAGAGTGGGGGAGGGGTCGTATTGCTGGACATATGAGTGTAGCGACAAAAAAGAAAAGGTGTCGGGGGATTGTCAGTGGGACAAATGGGGGGACAGTGATTTGTCCCTGCTGCCGTACGGTGTGGAAAAAGAAAAGCTGGTGAGGGAAGTAGTTTGATTCCATGACCACTGGAGTGGCCAGAGACCAAGCAGGGTCTCCCAAACTGTCTACTGATCTACCGGGACGGGCAAGTCAGCCTGGCCAGGGATGGTAATTAATTATTCCTGAATTACAGTTGAATTACAGTTGAATTACAAATGAAATCACAAATGGAATTACAAATGGAATTACAAATTGGTGTGAGCCCCTTAATTATGGGATCCCAGATCCGGATATTAACTTGGAAGGTGTAAGGAACCTGTGAAACAAACACAGACGACCCCGTAGCCGTCCAGTTATTATTGCTTTTCTGATGTGCTTATTTCTTTTTCTGGGCTCTATACAGCCTGCCATGTTTCCTGCACATGATGGAGTCTGTTTGGTGGTGTATGTTTCTATACATTGCGACTTGTTAGGATGATTAGAAGGCTGCTAGAGTTTGCAAGTGTGTGCGGTGGTTTGTGTGTCTGAGAGGAGGTAGACTCCCACCGATGGCTATGCCACACCGGCCGATGCTGATATCTGTCGTTGCTTTTTTGTATTGCTACAGTAAATCAACTTGTAGTAATTCTGTCCACAGTATAATGTTTTTTTGTTTGCTTTGCTACCAGAAGGTTGCTTTTCGAGAGTGCCATACCCCAAGCTGTTTAGATTAGGATGATCAAAGTATTCATTCTCATGGGAAACCTATGTACTATGTGTTGTGCCAGTCACAAACAACTGACGTCATCGAGACACTGGTCTGCAAATAATATAATGAAGCCTAATAAAGCAATAAGGGCACAAATGCACGAGTGGAACTCTCTTGGATGTTTTTCTTTTTTTCCCTTTTTTCTTCTTGCTAACCCTCTCAGAATCGAGATTCCATAATTGGCTTATAGAGTATGGAAGTACTTACTAATTTGGGTTTTATTGAACGTTCATGGTAAATCCTCTTCGATAGTTAGTCAAGGGGACACTGGAAGGAAGTCTACCATTTCTGTGCTATTCCACAGGACACTGATGATTTAGAAACAGAAATGTCCTCTGGATCTGACGAATGCCCTGGATGGATATTTACTACATTTGGTGTTTTGAAAATCTGAAATTGCATTCGACAGGGATAGCAAACAAACAACAAATGTAAGCCAAATGGGAAAGGATTTGGAAAAGGAAATGTGATGCAATTGCTGCTATCAAACAGCTTCCTCTATGCAGAAAGAGACACCACTCAATCCGATTAGACGTTTAGGCCATTAGTAAGTATTGCCGTAATCGGTTGCTAACTTTTGATAATGCCAGACCTCCAAATGTAAACAAAAGTATCATAACATAATGGTGTATGATAGAACAGAACACACCGCATAAGGTTCGCAAAATACCAAAGAGAGAATACTGCCATCTTTAGGTTACTCTGAAAGCCATGCTGGGAATCAGCTATCTTGCGGTGAATCCGTGATGATATAATGCTGCTATTATCGCCGATAAGACGGTTGGGCTTGATATAGGAGAAGGGAGCATGACATTCATGTACTCGAGAATTATTGTCTATTTTTTTCATTCCTAACTGTTATTTTAAAGTTAATAGTTATGTGTTTAGGTGTGTACTGAACTGGAAGTGTACATGGAAGATAAAAAGAGTTTGCTCATTGACCAACGCCATGAAACAAGTCAAAGGAAAACATATAAAAAGGGCACTAATTCGTGCATTTTCTGATCATGTCATTCTGGGAATAGCATTTTCCTTTACCATCTGGAACAAAGAATAAGCTAAACCTATCTCATAAGCAAGTTCAGACCAAGCCAATATGTGGTCTATTTATGTTCTTTTGATATCTCTGATATCAAGGGTACTTTCGGTTGATAATAATGGGGGTTTTGTTATTAGCGACCCAACCTATGTATACAATGGTGATATTAATGTGCCTGATGCCGGATACATCCTGAACACTGGAGGTATTGCTAAAGAAATTACTGTCAATGGTAATATCAACGTTGCTACTTATTTCTCTGTGGTAGCAGATTATCACGAAGGAGGACCTGGATACTTTTTCACTTATCATGGAGGTTCAATTTCTGCTCCAGGTAATGGTATAGAGATTTCAAACAGAGGAGGAACGGGACCTTCGAATATTGTAATGACTGGTGATTCTTTCACTGGTCGTGGTTTTTATATTTCTTCGAATGTTCGTGAGGGAAGTACTGCGTATCTGGACTTTGATAATATACGTGGTTCCCAGAACGATATTACCGATATACAGTATGCTACAATTTCCCCACGTACAAAATTGAGGACTGGCCAATTTATTGTGACCCGAAGTGATGTTTTTTTTGAAGGTCCTGTCGATTTTTTTAATAGTACGGTAATGAGTTTATTTGCCTCGTCTGTATGGATTGATAATCCTGATGAAGCCAACCTCGCTGGTGGATTTGAGCTACAGGGTGGGTCCCCCACAAACGTGAGCTCATTTAATGTGAAGGACAGTATCGCTACTAAACCATTGAGTGTCCGAATATATGCAAATAGTTACGCAAATCCATTTTATTTGTCGTTCGACACAATAGTACAGTCACTTAAATGGACTGATATCAAAACAGAAGCTTATAATTGTTATTACACATTGACTGTCCAGACAGACAGGAATATACATGAATTCAAATTTTTTACTGCCTATGAAGGTAATTTTTGCCAAACTTATTGTCTAGGTCTCGATAGTTTCAAGACTGTAAAAAGAACTGTTGATAGGAATGGCACCATGGTGGAATTAGATAGTGTCTACTTCGACCCAACCGCTGAACGGAAGTGTCCAGTGAATGATCCTCAGGTGAATACTATTACCGATCTCCCACCCTGTACGTATTATGAAACATACGAACTAAAATATTCCTCTGACTATTTCCTTGATTATGATAGTACAAGATTGAATGCCACATATTCGTGTCCTTATTACACTACAACGGTTCTTAAAGACGGGAAACCCGAAACTGACATCATCACATATTATGTGGAATTTGATAACATGCAAGGTGCTACGATACACACGAAAACAATAACAATATATGCAGAAACACCAGAGGCAGACTACACGACGACTATCACGTCTGATGGGCACACGATCACTGAGGTTGTGTCGCACATCACCACTACTGATTCTGACGGGAAGACGGTGACGATCACCACCACGATGGCGTCGTTCGACCAGGTGGACGAGGGAGTGTTCACGTCGCCTGAGCCATACTCGCAGCCACCTGTTGTGACGAGCACAGTTACTGAGGATGACGGAAGCTCGAAGACGGTTGTGATCTCGTACTTCCCATCTGAGGGTGAGGACGGAGTGACACGTACTGGGACGACGACGGTGTCGACGATCATTCCAGAGGAACCAGACTACACCACGACGATCGACAAGGGCAACGGTGACTTCGAGACAGACCTCGTCTCCCACATCACCACGAAGGACTCCAACGGCAAGCCTACCACCATCGTCACCACGATCCCATTGAAGCCAAGTGATGGCGGGGAGGCGGACTACACCACGACGATCGACAAGGGCAACGGTGACTTCGAGACAGACCTCGTCTCCCACATCACCACGAAGGACTCCAACGGCAAGCCCACCACCATCGTCACCACGATCCCATTGAAGCCAAGTGATGGCGGGGAGGCGGACTACACCACGACGATCGACAAGGGCAACGGTGACTTCGAGACAGACCTCGTCTCCCACATCACCACGAAGGACTCCAACGGCAAGCCTACCACCATCGTCACCACGATCCCATTGAAGCCAAGTGATGGCGGGGAGGCGGACTACACCACGACGATCGACAAGGGCAACGGTGACTTCGAGACAGACCTCGTCTCCCACATCACCACGAAGGACTCCAACGGCAAGCCTACCACCATCGTCACCACGATCCCATTGAAGCCAAGTGATGGCGGGGAGGCGGACTACACCACGACGATCGACAAGGGCAACGGTGACTTCGAGACAGACCTCGTCTCCCACATCACCACGAAGGACTCCAACGGCAAGCCTACCACCATCGTCACCACGATCCCATTGAAGCCAAGTGATGGCGGGGAGGCGGACTACACCACGACGATCGACAAGGGCAACGGTGACTTCGAGACAGACCTCGTCTCCCACATCACCACGAAGGACTCCAACGGCAACCCTACCACCATCGTCACCACGATCCCATTGAAGCCAAGTGATGGCGGGGAGGCGGACTACACCTCTGTGTTTGTCTCTGATGGACACACCATTACTAAGATTGTTACGCATGTGACCACCAAGGACTCCCTTGGCCACACATTTGTGCTATCCTCTACGTACCTGACTTACGACCGTGTTGACGATGGTGCGGTGTTCTACTCTCCTAGTGTGTCTGTGTCGTCTAACGTTTCTCGTTCAGTAGACACCTCTATGGTGCCTACTGATGGTTCTGGTGTTAGCTCTGCTCCTAGCTCTGCTCCTAGCTCTGCTCCTAGCTCTGCTCCTAGCTCTGCTCCTAGCTCTGCTCCTAGCTCTGCTCCTAGCTCTGCTCCTAGCTCTGCTCCTAGCTCTGCTCCTAGCTCTGCTCCTAGCTCTGCTCCTAGCTCTGCTCCTAGCTCTGCTCCTAGCTCTGCTCCTAGCTCTGCTCCTAGCTCTGCTCCTAGATCCATTTCTAGCTCCATTTCTAGCTCCAACTCGAGACCTAGTTCCAATCCTACCGGTTCCAATTCTGGTTCGAAGCCTAGCTCTAATACTGGTGGTTCTACCGGTAATACCAATGGTGGGTCTAGCTCAGGTTCTAATCCTGGTTCTAACTCTGGCTCTAACTCTGATTCTAACGGTAGTTCTAACTCTGGTACTAACGGTGGCTCTAACAGTGGTACCCAGCCTGGTTCTAATCCTGGCTCCAACTCTGGTACCAATTCAGGTACTAACTCTGGTTCTAACTCTGGTTCTAACAGTGGTACCAAGCCTGCTTCCAATTCTGGCTCCAACACTGGTTCTAACTCTGGTTCTAATGCTGGTTCCAATTCCGGCTCCAACTCTGGTTCCAATTCCGGCTCCAACTCTGGTTCTAACAGTGGTACCAAGCCTGGTTCTAATTCTGGTTCTAACTCTGGCACCAACTCTGGCTCGAATTCTGGCTCCAATGCTGCCTCGAATTCTGGCTCCAACTCTGGCTCTAACAGTGGTACCAAGCCTAGTTCAAGTTCTAATTCAGGCTCTAATGCGTCTGCTGTCAGAGGTGGTTCGGGTAGCGGAGCAGCTACTGTTTCAGTCAGTTCTTCATACATCGGGTCTGTGTTCCATGGCGACGCTGCACAGAGAGGTGCCAACTTTGTTTCCTTTGCTATTGCAGGACTGGTCATGGCGCTGTTCTAAGCATGCGACGGTTGTATGCAGACATGCTTTCCTGCAAAGCTTAGTTTTTGTTCGTTACTGGTAATCATTTCATGCTTCCATTAGAGATTTGTGAAGTCATATTTAAGTTCTTTAATAGCTGTTTTTAGTTTGAGACTGTATATCATAATATATAATTTAGTTTGTATAAGCTTACCAAACTAGTCTAAATTGATACCCATTTCGATTGATTCAGCAGGACTCTCTACTGGCCAAGAGAAGGGCCGAAGCTTGTCATTGTTCAGCCGAAAGTTTATATTTAGGGCGATCAGGGAGGACCTGGGAACGTTCTCGAGGAATAATGAACGTAACGTAGTTGCTACCATATTAGTAACAACATCTCAACCAGTGATATGTGTTTCTACAAAAACTAACTTTTGCAATACTTATTCCCTTTTTCAATTGATCAGTCGCTGCCTACATATTAGCACATTACTGGATCTATTGCACTGGCTATGCATGAGTATATTGATAAATATATTGAGCTGTCTACATATGAGTATATTGATAATTCTATTGAGCTGTCTACATACTGATTATATCAATAATTCTATTGCACTGCCCGTAGTGCTTGCAACGGGGTCGCATGGCCAACACTACTCCACATGATGCATGCAGAACGAAGCATGCCATCAGCAGGGTCCTTCCAGCAGACGTAATGTAAGGAAGGGCCTTGTGCCTGGTGGGAGAACCGTAAATCGTTCTGACTCCTCTTGAGCACGCCGCATCTGTGAGGAGGCTGACGGAGAAGGATAGAGAAGGAGAGAGAAGGAGAACGAGAGCGAGGGGAATGCCGCGGGGGCAAGACCCACTCTCGCAATATGTAAATCACTCGGTGAGTGGTGGTGGGGCACAGAAGTGGCCTGAGGGAGCCGCGTATGGAACGGGGAGCGACGCAGTTCGTCTGCAGGAGGGCATAGCCCACGCAGCCCACGCAGCCCACGCAGCCCGCGCAGAGCCGTACGCACACGACGCACCGTTCTTGGCATCCCGTATCCTCACACCACCAACAGTACACACAGCACCAACAGTAGCCTCCACACCGTCCCACCAGCCACTGTCCAAACACCTCTGCCAAGACATGTCATGTCGCTGCCAAGACGTGCCAAGACGTGCCAAGACATCCCTGGGACGTGCCAAGGACAAATTCACCGTTCTGATCCGCAGCCACCACACCAGGACAAATTGCAACCAAGCACAGACAGGGAGCTGTTCAGCTAAATAGCATGTATAAAAAGGCACTGGACTCAAGGCCCTGTCGATCTGATATACTTCCCAAAACCAATAAACCAAGCTGGACAGCAGATTATAATCACAGCATTACTCCAAAAGCCGCACATGAATGAGCTCGCTGGCAGATGTGCTTCGAGACCTCACCGTACCAACGACAGGTCAATTGTCTAGTGCATTCCTTCGAATACGCTGTATGTATGAGTTAGATTCAGATTCAAATTCAGAACTAGTAAGTTATGTTAGAGGCGATGCCACAAATTATGACCAGTTTGGAGTGCCGCCTGCTCGGTATGCTTAGTGAATATCGCCATGTGTAACAGCAAGCAGTAACGTGCTCTGTATTGGTGTTCCAGAGGAGAGTGTCAAATAGTATAGGCACTGTACAATAGATGATGCGCAGGAACAGCCAACACCTGTTTGATATATACAGTTATTGAAACTGCCATTACCAAGCTGTCTTCCCCCACCAAGTAATGCCGTAGCCGGTGTCACTTTCGAGTAAGCTCACCCAACTGTGAATTCCCAGACATGCTATTTACTGCGTATTATGATATTCTCAGCACAATTCAACGTACCGTATATCGGACATTGTTGGAATAACTGATGCACCCGTGAATCGAGTGTGCAGGAAAGACAGCTCCACCACTATTCTCACCAGAATAACAAGCACTGCTGCTGATAGCGGGTCTAATTCTCACAAAGTCATGATGTGTTGATATGTTAATGTTTGGCGTTGATTTATTTGAGATAATTATGCACACACACCATATCTAGGTGGATGCAACCCTGTGGCTCTGCTATTCAACAGCATCTAATGTGCAATTAAGATATACTGCACAACAGAGATACCCTATACGCTCAAGACACTCATCACACAAGACCTAGCTATTGATGCTAATCTGGTGAAGTCATCAACTGTCAACTGGTACAAGTGACTCCCGGATTTAAGGGGACATTGGGAAAGATTAGTGCATGGATATATTTGTGGTTTGACGCTCTTTTGTTGATTGCTGTCTGGTTATAAGTAGGTTGTGGAAAGATACAGCAACGGCACATCATACCATGATTGCTTTGCGGATTGTCGAAAGTGTATATCTCATTCAAGTGCACTAGACCAGTGTGGATTTCTCGAGAGCTGTGGCTAGGTGGAATGGTGTGCATGTGATTGTGTCTAGTTGCATTGTGATGTTGGGTTGAGTCATTTGGGAAGTAAAGGACGGAGACGATGGATGTTGCGTGCCTGAGCTAATATGAATCTCAATTCACTCTGTAAAGGGATATCGGATATAGCCAATTGGTTAATGACTTGGTGGAGCCGAGGTTTTGGTATGGGGCGACAATGACGATGTTGCTGCAATGGAATGGTCTGGTCGTGCATGTATGGACAGTCGTCACCGGTATGGCCAGACCGTTACCGTTGAATTATGTGGGATATGTGCTTTGAATGGAAGCGGTGCATGTCTGTGGCGTATTATACCACAGCCATATTGATGCCAATGTTGATGGTATGAGGCTAGGTTTTTCATATGAGGGATGATAGATACAATTGGGTAGTGTCTTGGTCTAAACCTTAGATGGATAGAGTTGCTATTGCAGGCTCAATTGGTTTCCTAACCATTTGGATTTGTATGCATTTAAGATTAAGTTGGCCACAGCCGTCACCAGGATATATTACAGCAGGGTGCTGGAATGGTATTGTGGGAGATTGTGGGAGCGGCAGTTATGATTAGCAATGAAGGCGGTAGTGCCATGGCGGTTATGGCGGTTATGGCGAGGTGTACAACGATCATGATTATACAGAAGCAAGATGCTTAAGAGGGCAGGAGGGCAGAGGCGAGAAGGATGAGGTTGCTTCCTAGCTGGTATTACGGTGGCCATGTAGGCTCTGCGAATGATGAAAATTTTTTTAACACGGTATGGAAACGTAGTGAGTGGACAAGCGCGAGTGCATTGTACGTGGTAGTAGACAATTTTGTGTGCAGTTCTACGCATGTATAGGGTTGTCGATCTACATGTTTGGGCTGCAGAACAGGCCATGGGATCTGATGTGCTACATTGAGTCGGTCACTTTTCCTTTTTATTCTGTTTCTAGTTTTGAATTCGAGATAGTGTAGCGGATGCCTCGATCGAGAAAGTTCAAGACGGCATAGGCATATGATGATATGGACAGGCATATGAAGATATGGACAGGCATATGAAGATATGGACTAGTACAGATAGGTATAGACGGTCGACGCAATGGATAGAGTATTTGTGTTAAGGTGAACATTGTAGGATTGTGGAATGCAGACAGTTGCAAGAACCTCCCATAGATGAGACTTCTCCATTGGTGTTGTTAGGTCGTGGTACGAACTATGTCTTGCCCGCTTTGAGCAGGTCGAGGCCAGTGGAGTGAGCACTGGAGTGAGCACTGGTGGGAGCACTGGTGGGAGCACTGGTGAAGTACTAGTGTCGGTGGAAGTGATCCTTGGTGAACGGTACAGACGGCCAATAGCTAGACAAGGATCAGTGGTGTTGCTGCTGAAGCGGGTGGCGACTTTGGAAGTGCTGTGCGACGAGGCCGATCCCACAGTTTTCAGCGATTGCTGCGACATTCTGAGATGTCTGTGGGACTGAGGACATTTGTGGTGGGAGGGACATGTCCTTTGTTGTATGTGTCGTCTTTCTTTTGTGTGAGAAGAAAAGCTGTGCAGGACAAATCGCAGTTGTGCGCATGTTTGTGTGTTCGCAGTTGTGCGAGCTGTGCTAGCTGTGGTATGAGCATTTGTCTTAGCAAGAAGGGAGGAGTCTTCCACTGGCCGTCTGGTCTACTCTGGTGGGCACTAGTGTGACTGATTGCTGCTATTGTATGGAAAGGCTGATAGCATTTATGAGCACCATAGACATGCCGTGAATGAAACATGAACTGAAACAAGGAAAGTGAACACTGGCCGAACCCTGATGGTCCGTCTGCCATACCACAAACAGTTTACGGTGAGAACAGTGGGAGAACAGTGTGAGAAGAGTGTATGGAACAGCATAGAAAAGGGACGGAAATGAGTAATATACTAGATATATTATTAACTTCAATTATTGGCTGTAATAATTGTATTGATTAAATTACGTTTAATAGCTACTCGAAATTTTAATTACTAGCGGATTATTAATATTGATTATTTTCGCCGTCCATGTTTCAGTAATTTTTCTTTTTCTAATAGCAGAGAACTCCAGTGTCTCTCAGTCACCTCTTCTATGAGACACTTTATTAGCCGGGTACGTGAGTATTATTATGTGAAGCTGACAAAATTAATATTTGTGGACCACAGAAGGCGCGCTAACACTCAGTTTGGTTTTGTGATGTTGTTTTGATCAATTATAGCTCAGTTTCCTATACCTGTTTTGTTACCGATAGGAGAGAATAGGTAGAGCCTTAATAGAATAATGCTTTCCTGTATGACCTTCGCGTGTGTACTTACAAATGGTAGGAAGGGGGATGGAAGCTATATGACACAAGAAGGAGTGGCTCCAAGGGTGTATTCCTCTATATTATTATTGCTAAATAACAATTCCCCTTAATAAATCGGATTATTAAATTCGTCCTAAAGGCAAGCTCTAGAACTTTTGTTTTAGTCTTAATATATCAATATTTGCATCTTCTCCCTAATGTTAACATGACCTACTTAAACTTCTCCTAGAGCATCTAAGATGCGTACGTACATAGAGGCGATATAGACCTGTTTCTTGGTAACGAGACATACTGTAATGTTGGACAAATTGACTGAGCAAGTGCATGCAGCGTTTTTATCGGCCGTACTACTATTTGATCAAGCAGATTAGGAAACATTCACTGTTAATCATAGGTGTTGACAAAGGTACCATTAAATCTATTTTTAACTCATTCTGTTTTAAGTATGATTGACCTTAAGATAAACGATAGTGGATCTGATTTGCAATTGAAAATCATTCTTGCATTACTCGAGAATTGAACAAGGATTTTCGATCAAGGTTTACATCTCAGCAAAATATATAAGCCGGCCTAATTTTCACTTTTTATGAAAATGATCTGTTGAACATCTTTCATGTTATTTTCCTAAACCTTAAGCAAAATCAATAACACAGAAAGACAAATGATTGCACTATCATTGTTGGTTAGCCAACTCGTGTTATACTTATCCCTGGCAGATGCTTCACGTCTTGAAAAGTATCAAAATTACAAGAGAGATGAAGATTCATCAAGGGCACTATCAGACTACCCCCTTGGCTGCTCTCCGTTGCTCGGAACGAAATTGACGCCAGGACTGTCAATGGAGTTATATGAATATCCTTTAGACAACCATGGTATTGGTCCACATTGTTGGGACCCTGCTTATTTAAACCCGGAGTACCCCAGAACCGGATTTGAGTCTCACAAACTAATTGGTACAGCCCAGAACGTGATGAGCTTGAATTTTGAGCATAGGACACAAGACTGCCATGTTGAATTTTCAAACCTGCCAGCTTCATTCAACTTCCCCGACCAAATTACTTTAACGAATTTTACTATGCTTCTATATGGCTACTTTAAACCAAAGGAATCTGGTCGATATCGTTTCCATATGGAGGCTGACGACTTGCTGCTTATGAATTTGGGGGCTGGAAATGCATTTGATTGCTGTGCGCATGAAGCTACGAGGAACAATTTGGGTGATTATATTGCATATGACATTTGGGCGGGTACCAGAAAAGACGTTGAGGTTTTTCTTGAGAAAGAGGTTTTCTATCCGTTAAGATTGTTTTTCAACAACAGAGATGGTAGGGCAGCTTTGGACTTTTCATATTACTTAAATGGTGCGACGGAACCAGGAACAGACATTCCTGAGCTTCTGTTCTCTCTTCCAGATGGTGAGTCATGCCCTGCATACATTGGGTATGAAAACAGTTGCAGGAGCATAAATACCACAACTACTTACAGCACTTCTTATATCACAACAATGCAGGCACCTAATGTACTTCCTATTACTAGTACTATATATTATGTTGCTACGCCATGTGCCGACGTCCCAGAAACACCATCCTGTCAAATTGGATTTTGGGATCCAATAAATTCATCGTGTTATACCCCTACTCCTCCGGGCCTATCATCATCTCCTTCACCATCACCAAGTCCAAAGCCATCTCCGTCCCCATCTCCATCTCCATCTCCATCCCCATCCCCATCTCCATCTCCATCCCCATCTCCAAGTCCATCTCCATCCCCATCTCCATCTCCATCCCCATCCCCATCACCAAGTCCATCGCCAAGTCCAAAGCCATCTCCTTCACCATCTCCATCCCCAAGCCCATCTCCATCACCAAGTCCATCGCCAAGCCCATCTCCTTCACCATCTTTTTCACCAGGTCCAAAGCCATCACCAAGTCCAAAGCCATCCCCATCTCCATCCCCATCCCCATCTCCATCCCCATCCCCATCTCCATCCCCATCCCCATCTCCATCCCCATCCCCATCGCCTAGTCCATCTCCTTCACCATCTCCATCCCCAAGCCCATCTCCATCACCAAGTCCATCGCCAAGCCCATCTCCTTCACCATCTTTTTCACCAGGTCCAAAGCCATCACCAAGTCCAAAGCCATCCCCATCTCCATCCCCATCCCCATCTCCATCCCCATCGCCTAGTCCATCTCCATCACCAAGTCCATCTCCATCACCATATCCTTCACCAAATCCCTTTCCTATTTCAAATTCTTCAACATCACTCTCACCAAGCAACATCTCTATGCACAGTTATTCTTCCTTGTATACAGGTGATCCAGAAAGTCCAACTAATACAAAGAGTATCCCAACTTCAATTGATCTGGCAGTAGGTAACTCTACAACTATCACCACGACTGTTGTTACCAATGATAAGACACAAACTATAATTATTGTATGTCAGCCCACGACGATTAGTGACGGGCGTATAATCACTGCTAGTCATACCTGGACTTATACTGAACCTACTACTTCTAGTCATAAGACAATAGATAGGGTAAACTCCGCTGGTAATAATGAAGGGATGAACAAACTTACATCGAGTGCCACGGTAAGCTCAAATTACTCTAATAGTAACAGCTTCCACTCCAGTGCTAGACCGCCATCACCAATCGTCACCGATTCTAAGCCAAATGCAGGGGTTCACTCGGCTTCCAAGGAGAACTCTCCTTCAAATGTCAGTAATGCTGAAACACAACCTAACAATAATGAACATTCAGGTTCAGGCACCAACTTGGCCCCCGCTTCTAGTAGAGAAGACAGCAAATCTGTTACAAACACAAGTTCCAGAGGGAATTCAGGAAGCATTTCAACTGCTAATGTAGTTGCTAGCTCCCCCAGCAGAAATGCTGTAAACAGTATTTCAAATAGCAGGCCGGTCAATCCAACAGTTATTGGGACCGTTTATCAGGGTAGTGCTGTCAACAGAGTGTCTAGTATTGTTATGTCGGCAGTGGCAGGGCTACTTTTTGCACTGGTCGAAGTATTATGAATTAGTGATAATGATGTATATGATTAGAAATTCCTGGTGCTGTCATTTTTCTGATTGTATCCATCACTGTGTATTGTGCTCATTTATCTCAAAACAATCATGCTTGAATGTGTGTGGTTTAAAGTTTACATCACATGGCTTTTGATGAGATTTTTGTTATGTGTATTTTCACTATAGTTTGGAAATTTCCAATGTATATATTTTTAATGAAAAATAATAATAAAACTAAAACATATAATTAATTAGGTGCAATTTCGCAACCTCTGTTACGATATCATGCATGATCTATACAGTAAAATAGATCATGATTGACATAATGTATATTTCTTGTTAATTCCTGAGGGTGATGTGAAATTTGCTTCACTAAATCTATAATATATAGTTTCCGGTGCTACTGTACTAGATCCTATAACTCTACGAGTAATAATTGTCATGAAGTGACAATCAGAACAGCTTTTGTTTGTTAGTCTACATATAATATAGTAATTGGTGTGGTTTTACCTTGACCGCCATTACACTAACAAGTAACCCCTCAATCTAAAAACACACAAAAAATAGACACGTAAACAGAATCAATCGTTATGGTTGCCATAACCAACCATTTTTGAAGGCAGCGCACACTAAAACACGGTCCATGAATATTAATTTGTTTGCGAAACCTCAATGCCGGCACAGACGAAACTTGCTGCACAACTTTTATATTCATTCACGTGTACAAACTTACCTTCCTTTATTGAAGGGGATCTCAGTAATAAGGAACATTTTGTACCACAATTAGAATAGCTACAGATGAGAAATAGTATCGCCCGTGATACACCAATGCATGCAATAAATAGCATAGTGAATGCACTTTTAGCAAATGGCGAACCGGTTAGCGGAAAATCGTAAAGTCCGTTGCGGCTGCATTCTGATCGGCAAATCGTGTGTATCTTGACAAACTGCAAATCACACCAAGATTAGCTAACCAAAGGCACACCGTGGAGTACTACCTAATAAGAGTTGATGTTGTGCTACGCCATGAATGGTGATATCTAAGATGCCTGCAGATGTCCAGTTGGTACAGAGTGTGTCTGCTGGGTTTCTCATAATTCTCCTTTTTGTAAATCATAGAGTATATCCGACATCCGGACCAATTGTCATTGTTCTTGGCATGGCAAACATGGAGACACGATAGTTCCTTAAAGTTCAGTAAAAAAACACAACAGTCCTGTAGTCGATAGGTATTACGGGGAACCGTACGCGCACGTCGCACTTTCTTGGCATCCCGTATCCTCACAGCACACACACCACCAACAGTACACACAGCACCAACAGTAGCCTCCACACCGTCCCACCAGCCACTGTCCAAACACCTCTGCCAAGACATGTCATGTCGCTGCCAAGACGTGCCAAGACGTGCCAAGACATCCCTGGGACGTGCCAAGGACAAATTCACTTTTCTCTTCCGCAGCCAGCACACCAGGACAAAAACTTGCCATCAACACAATTCCCCCCATTGGTGTGATGCAACACAACTGCTATGTCCAGTAATCTCCACCACTATTATTGTATCTTCACTAGTGAACACTCACCGCGACAACCATCCCTGTTATGTGAGAGAGTTCTGTAAGAAATAATTAGTGACGCTGAACGCTCCTTATGGTCACCAAACTAAAACTACGAGTTGTTATTTTCTGGTGTAGACGTCAAGCCAACTTCCAAAACGACTTCCAGCTAATCTATGATAGCTATTTGAGCAGCACAGCATTAGTCATAGCCACCCGCCAGAGACACTCATTAATCAGGGCCTGCGCTGGATGAGAACATACAGTTCATATTCAGACGGGGAAAAAATGCAGCTGACTGTGTTGTATTGCGTGCTACTCCCGCAACAAGTTGTGCAATACCAGAACTAGAATAACATCCACTCACAGTTGAGGCTTTGGTGAGATATAGTGAACGACATAGCAAGGCTGATCATATTCATGGGAGTAGTACGACCTTTCTCTAAAACTGGTGTACCGATAAAACCTTTTTGAATCATGCCATCTGGTACAAGCATTTGATAATGACACATGGCAGGAGCATAAGCTATATCCACTATATGTATCACACTCGGTAGCAAGTATGGCCTTCTAATGAGAGTAGCTGTGGCAATTTGGTACACTCAGGTCAGGTCTGTTCCGTCTGTGTACATACTGGGAGGGGGGGATCTGTCACCACGGGCATCTATGTGGATGAGAAGGCTTGCGCAGAAACCATTGACAAATGAATGAGTGTTTTGAGCTACGCCCCAGCAGAATATAACAGGATAGTATGTTCAATGTGGGCAGCAATGCGCACCTTTGGATCATGGCATTTGTGATGGTAACTGTGCTCTCGGAAGAGATGCATTAGTGATTGCTGAAGAACGAAGAACAAAGAATGAAGAACAATCAACAAAGAATAAACTACGTCAGAGAAAGACTCTACTACCAAGTGGGAGTAGCAACCAAATAGGAGGAAACAGGTGCGTGGCCTTTAGGTTATTAAGACCTGGGAATGTACTGGTTCATAATTACAATTGCAACATAACTATATCCACCATATTCGAATGTATGGTTGTTAATCGCATCATGCATCTAATAAAAGGAACTGAACAGCTTTCAGTATAGAAAAGCAATGGATGATTTATTCAGTGGCTGTAGGTTCAGAAGCCAAGACACTGGGCTCAGACTGTATATCTGACATGCCCTGTAGCTGTTTCAAATAACTATGTGAGACGTATCAGTATCGAACTGACATGTTGTTAAGCATCGGGATCAATGGAAGTGTTGCCTGCCAGAGTCATTATGCGTATGACCGTTAGCTTCATGACGTAATCGCGACAGCTCCCGAACTCAGGTTACAGGTTACTATGAGGTACCAACGTCATATTTCCTTGACATACTAGTATGGACAATGAAGCACCCAGGTTGTTCTTCCTGAATGAGTTATTTGAACGAGCGCCATCTCTAGAAGTAAATTTGTTGTGGTATTGAAAGTTGATGCTGTAAATGGTACAAGGATGCTTTGAGGAAGCGGGCCAATGCCACTGCTTTTATACCCACAATTTGACATTCATATGTTGTGGGATTGGAAACATCAAATCCTATATCAAGTTGGTGCATGACAGCTTTGAATGGTGCGGAAGTTGTACTCGTATAATGGACTGTGTGTATTGGTCATGCTGGAGGTGGTGTTGTTACATACTGGAAGGGGAGATCAGGTAACTGTGATAAGAATAGAGTGAGACTTGCTGGCATTGAACCAGAGCTAAAGGACATAGAGTGCACTCAATATGAGTTGCAGTTGTGGTGAACGTATGTGAGACGACCGGTGGGAGGGAATTGGTGACTTCTCTTGGAAGTAATTCCTGTAGATGATAATCCTCACAGCAGAATACAATTCGAGTTCATTTAGAAGATTAGAAGGTCAGTTTTAACCTTGAGACAAAGGGTCAAATCACAGACTCCAGCAACCGGAATTGTACCACTGGATTGGAGACATTACACATTTGGATATATTATAGGATGTGACTTGGGCATCGGGGATGAGTAGCTGCAGGTTGATGATAAATAAAAACAATAATGTTAGAATAACAGATAATGTGTGAAGCACAACGGAAGATCTTGAGTATGTGAGTGTGGTAATATGTTATCGGACAGAACAGAATCTGCCTACCGTAGTGGTTTGGACGAGGGAGTGAGCAGATCGGGCTGGCAGAGATACGGGAGCCGCAAACCACGATACAGGAACTACACCAGTATGCTGTTAACTCTCTCGTTCTGCCAGATGTTCGGACGTTTGATTCCGTGTCTCTTTGGTGTCCTCTTCCTCTTCATTGCCGTAAAAATGGGCGTTATTCCCGTACCCTTTTCCCTCATCTGCCAATACTCTATGTATGACCCCGTTGTCGGTCGCCTCTGAGCCTACTCTGTGCTTTCATTATTACCAATAGCTTGCAGTTTTGTAGTTATTATGACGACCTCTGGATACCTTCGGTGGAAAAGGCCAAGTTCTGCAATTGTTAGACTGTGCAACCGTTTACAAGTTGCACCAGTGACAGGGGATATAGTGCTGGATTTGATTTGGCCATAGGGATATGAACTCGTCCATGTATGCCTGGTGAAGATGCACCAACAGAATGTCCCCAATTAGAACGGACAGAAGTTCTATAACGTCTCTGGTCTCTTTCCATCAGGCGGTGATTATGGCTGTGCACCCGTTAGAACGATATGCTTTTGCAATTACAGTGCAAATCAGCGCTGCTAGCTGGTACCTCAGTTTCCGTTACATTGAATGGGCTCTGAACCTCATATGGATATTTTGCAGTCGATTGCCAAAAGAACTGCATACCGAAGTGTAATTTTAAAAAGGCCTGCCTGTGTCATGGGGTTCGGTATGCTTACACGTACGTGTGTGAGTGTGCGTCATCTGTGCTCTCCCAGAATAGAAGTGACCGTTCTCCTTGCCGAGGTCTCGACATGATACATATACTGGATACACACTACAGTCTCGAGATAACTGTTCGAACAGAACAGTAATAGTATTTATCATGCTATCTATTATAGAAGAGGAGTTGGAAGCTAGTCCTCCCTTCAGTTTGAAAGCAAGCCATGGGTATACACATACCTAGACACGACACATTGGCGGAGGGCACTGGCATGCAGCCGGTGTGATGAGATTGATCTGCTCGTCTTCCGATCAAATGGTGTTTATGGTGTCTCCATCTAGCTAGTGGGGAGACAGTTGAACAGAGAACTTGGCTCATGACCACAATGATAGGACTAGACATGGGCAATTGACATGGGTTAGCAAGTGCCGGTTGTCTAGTCAATTGGACAATTGTAGTTGCTTATATGTAAGACCCAGCTGCAAAGACAGCATGGCTATGACTATGCATGTACATTGCTACTGAGTGGTTTCGGAGTAGTTAGGATCAGATTACTTTGGAGCATGATGAACAAGGTTGTGTCCATGAGGGTATCTGTCAAGAGAGTCTGGCAAGGTCGGTGCATATGGGGTTTATCCTCAAAGATGCACAAGACGAGGGCATATATGTAAGATCGTCATGCCAGTGAGGCTGCTTGCGAGCAGGCTTGAGATGTGGGATAGTAGAGTTTATGTTATGTTATGCTGATCGCGTGCCATCGTGTGGTTTGCAGTGGTGTAGCGGTGAAGGGATTGTTCGAGGAGGATGTTGGGAGCTGGAGTGATAGAGTGATAGAGTGATAGAGTGATATGTCGGGGAATCAGCAGTGGAGCGGAAAGTGTGTTTGTCCTGGAAGGACATGTGAGGACAAGAGTGGGGGAGGGGTCGTATTGCTGGACATATGAGTGTAGCGACAAAAAAGAAAAGGTGTCGGGGGATTGTCAGTGGGACAAATGGGGGGACAGTGATTTGTCCCTGCTGCCGTACGGTGTGGAAAAAGAAAAGCTGGTGAGGGAAGTAGTTTGATTCCATGACCACTGGAGTGGCCAGAGACCAAGCAGGGTCTCCCAAACTGTCTACTGATCTACCGGGACGGGCAAGTCAGCCTGGCCAGGGATGGTAATTAATTATTCCTGAATTACAGTTGAATTACAGTTGAATTACAAATGAAATCACAAATGGAATTACAAATGGAATTACAAATTGGTGTGAGCCCCTTAATTATGGGGATCCCAGATCCGGATACTAACTTGGAAGGTGTAAGGAACCCGTGAAACAAACACAGACGACCCCGTAGCCGTCCAGTTATTATTGCTTTTCTGATGTGCTTATTTCTTTTTCTGGATTCTATACAGCCTGCCATGTTTCCTGCACATGATGGAGTCTGTTTGGTGGTGTATGTTTCTATACATTGCGACTTGTTAGGATGATTAGAAGGCTGCTAGAGTTTGCAAGTGTGTGCGGTGGTTTGTGTGTCTGAGAGGAGGTAGACTGTTACCGGTGGCTATCCCACACCGGCCAATGTTGATATTTGTCGTTGCTTTTTTGTATTGCTACAGTAAATCAACTTGTAGTAATTCTGTCCACAATATAATGTTTTTTCGTTTGTTTTGCTACCAGAAGGTTGGTTTTCGAGAGTGCCATACCCCAAACTTTTTAGATTAGGATGATCAAAGTATTCATTCCCATGGGAAACCTATGTACTATGTGTTGTACCGGTTACAAATAACTGATGCCATCGATACAAGGGTCTGCAAATAATATAATGAAGCCTAATAAAGCAATAAGGGCACAAATGCACGAGTGGAACTCTCTTGGATGTTTTTCTTTTTTTCCCTTTTTTCTTCTTGCTAACCCTCTCAGAATCGAGATTCCATAATTGGCTTATAGAGTATGGAAGTACTTACTAATTTGGGTTTTATTGAACGTTCATGGTAAATCCTCTTCGATAGTTAGTCAAGGGGACACTGGAAGGAAGTCTACCATTTCTGTGCTATTCCTCAGGACACTGATGATTTAGAAACAGAAATGTCCTCTGGATCTGACGAATGCCCTGGATGGATATTTACTACATTTGGTGGTTTGAAAATCTGAAATTGCATTCGACAGGGATAGCAAACAAACAACAAATGTAAACCAAATGGGAAAGGAATTGGAAAAGGAAATGGGATGCAATTGCTGCTACCAACAGCTTCCTCTATGCAGAAAGAGACACCACTCAATCCAATTAGACGTTTAGGCCATTAGTAAGTATTGCCGTAATCGGTTGCTAACTTTTGATAATGCCAGACCTCCAAATGTAAACAGAAGTATCATAACATAGTGGTGTATGATAGAACAGAACACACCGCATAAGGTTCGCAAAATACCATAGAGAGAATACTGCCACCTTTAGATTACTCTGAAACCCATGCTGGGGATCAGCTATTTTGCGGAGAATCCGTGATGATATTCTGCTGCTATTATCACCGATAAGACGGTTGGGCATGATATAGGAGAAGGGAGCATGACAGTCATGTACTCGAGAATTATTGTCTATTATTTTTATTTCTGACTGTTGTTTTAGAGCCGATAGTTATGTGTTTAGGTGTGTATTGAACTGTAGGTGTACTGGGCAGATAAAAAGAATTTGATAATTGACCGATACGATGAAACAAGACGAAGGAAAAGATATAAAAAGGGCACTAATTCCTGCATTTTCTGATCCTGTCATTTTGGGAATAGCATTCTCCTTTACCATCTGAAGTAGAAAACAAGCTAAACCTATCTAACAAGGAAGTTCAGACCAAACCAATATGTGGTCTATTTGTGTTCTTTTGATATCTCTGATATCAAGGGTACTTTCAGATGATATTAGTGTCAATACCAATGACCCAGCATATGTACACGATGGGGATATTACTGGGGATGCCGGATATGTCTTGTATTATGGAGCTACAGTGAAAGAGATTACTTTCAATGGCAATATTAAGTTACCTACTTACTTTACATTGGAAGCCATTGAACCAGGTTCGCCAGGTGTTCTGTTCACATACCACGGAGGTTCAATTGATTTGGGCCATAATGTTGCTCTTTATGATGTATTTGCTACCGGGCCCACTACAGTGAAGATGACTGGTGATTCATTTAGCGGCAAGGGGCAGATGAATCTAACGGCAAGTATTCGAGAAGGAAGTACTGCGTATTTAGACTTCAAGACACTATATTCTTTGGACACCTATTTCAAGAATTTTCAGTCAGTAACATATCCTGCAACATCTACTGTCTCCTTGAGCCAAGGTTACTTGGTAGATTCAGACGTTTTCTATGAAGGTCCTGTATCTTTCACATGGATATATGACTTGAGCAACAGTAGGATGTGGTTTGATGATATTGACCATGCAACAATACCATTTAACTTCCGCTTTCCATCGGGTGAAAGTGGAGTGAATGTTAAAGACAGTGTAGCCACAAGTGGCCATGATATCCTGCTTGACTCCTCGTTTGTCAAAGGTCCAAACTACGTTGGTTTTGACACTAAAGTTATGTCGATTAACATCTCTAGTAACGATCTGAACAACACTGTATTGGAAGTTGTCACCTCCAGAAACACCTACCATCTGATAATTGATAACAGTCAATTAGGATTCTTGCGTTGTGCCACATCCAAGAATTTTAAGATTGTTCAAAAAACTCTCGATAGGAATGGTACGAGTGTTACCCTGGATGCTGTTATGTTTAACTCTGATGAATCATTTGTATGTCCAGATGCCAAAACCTCTACAGTGACCGATTCGACCAGTTTCCCTGGGTGTACCAAATATGTGTCGTATGCAGCAGCGTACGATCTCTATGGTCACTTCACTAGCGTTGTTCTTGGATCATCTTCTACCTGTTCATTTTTCACCACCACTGTCTCGAAAGACCGTCTAGTGGAGGTTGATATTGTTACGTACTACATTGCGTCAGATGACACTGGGGAACACGTTGCTACTAAAACTATCACGGTCAAGGTGGAAGAGCCAGACTACACGACGACTATCACGTCTGATGGGCACACGATCACTGAGGTTGTGTCGCACATCACCACTACTGATTCTGACGGGAAGACGGTGACGATCACGACGACGATGGCGTCGTTCGCGCAGGTGGACGAGGGAGTGTTCACGTCGCCTGAGCCATACTCGCAGCCACCTGTTGTGACGAGCACAGTTACTGAGGATGACGGAACCTCTAAGACAGTTGTGATCTCGTACTTCCCATCTGAGGGTGAGGACGGAGTGACACGTACTGGGACGACGACGGTGTCGACGATCACGCCAGCGGAGGCTGACTACACGACGACTATCACGTCTGATGGGCACACGATCACTGAGGTTGTGTCGCACATCACCACTACTGATTCTGACGGGAAGACGGTGACGATCACGACGACGATGGCGTCGTTCGCGCAGGTGGACGAGGGAGTGTTCACGTCGCCTGAGCCATACTCGCAGCCACCTGTTGTGACGAGCACAGTTACTGAGGATGACGGAAGCTCTAAGACAGTTGTGATCTCGTACTTCCCATCTGAGGGTGAGGACGGAGTGACACGTACTGGGACGACGACGGTGTCGACGATCACGCCAGCGGAGGTTGACTACACGACGACGATCGACAAGGGCAACGGTGACTTCGAGACAGACCTCGTCTCCCACATCACCACCAAGGACTCCAACGGCAACCCTACCACCATCGTCACCACGATCCCATTGAAGCCAAGTGATGGCGGGGAGGCGGACTACACCTCTGTGTTTGTCTCTGATGGACACACAATCACGAAGATTGTTACGCATGTGACCACCTCGGACTCTTTTGGCCACACAATTGTGCTATCCTCTACGTACCTGACTTACGACCGTGTGGACGACGGTGCGGTGTTCTACTCTCCTAGTGTGTCTGTGTCGTCTAACGTTTCTCGTTCAGTAGACACCTCTATGGTGCCTACTGGTGGTTCTGGTGTTAGCTCTGGTCCTAGCTCTGCTCCTAGCTCTGGTCCTAGCTCTGGTCCTAGCTCTGGTCCTAGCTCTGGTCCTAGCTCTGGTCCTAGATCCATTTCTAGCTCCATTTCTAGCTCCATTTCTAGCTCCAACTCCAGACCTAGTTCCAATCCTACCGGTTCCAATTCTGGTTCGAAGCCTAGCTCCAATCCTGGTGGTTCTACCGGTAATACCAATGGTGGTTCTAATGGAGGTTCTAACTCGGGTACTAACTCAGGTTCCAACTCAGGTTCTAATGCTGGTTCCAATGCTGGCTCCAATGCTGGCTCCAACTCAGGTGCCAACTCAGGTTCTAATGCTGGTTCTAACTCTGGCTCCAACCCAGGTTCCAATTCTGGCTCTAACGGTGGTACCAAGCCTGGTTCTAACTCTGGTTCTAACTCTGGTAGTAATGCTGGCTCTAACAGTGGTACCAATGCTGGCTCTAATGCTGGCTCCAATTCTGGCTCTAACGGTGGTACCAAGCCTGGTTCTAACTCAGGTTCCAACTCAGGTTCTAATGCTGGTTCCAATGCTGGCTCTAATGCTGGCTCCAACTCTGGCTCTAACAGTGGTACCAAGCCTGGTTCTAATTCAGGTTCCAATTCTGGCTCCAACTCTGGTTCCAATGCCGGCTCCAATGCTGCCTCGAATTCTGGCTCCAACTCTGGTTCCAATTCCGGCTCCAACTCTGGCTCTAACAGTGGTACCAAGCCTAGTTCAAGTTCTAATTCAGGCTCTAATGCGTCTGCTGTCAGAGGTGGTTCGGGTAGCGGAGCAGCTACTGTTTCAGTCAGTTCTTCATACATCGGGTCTGTGTTCCATGGCGACGCTGCACAGAGAGGTGCCAACTTTGTTTCCTTTGCTATTGCAGGACTGGTCATGGCGCTGTTCTAAGCATGCGACGGTTGTATGCAGACATAGTTTCCTGCAAAGCTTAGTTTTTGTTCGTTACTGGTAATCATTTTATGCTTCCATTAGAGATTTGTGAAATCATATTTTAAGTTCTTTATTAGCTGTTTTTAGTTTGAGACTGTATATAATAATATATAATTTAGTTTGTATAAGCTTACCACCAGACTAGTCTAAATTGATACCCATTTCGGTTAATTCAGCAGAACTCTCTACTGGCCAAGAGAAGGGCCGAAGCTTGTCATTGTTCAGCCGAAAATTTATATTTAGGGCGATCAGGGAGGACCTGGGAAGGTTCTCGAGGAATAACGAACGTAACGTAGTTGCTACCATATTAGTAACAACATCTCAACCAGTGATATGTGTTTCTACAAACACTACTAACTGTAGCAATACTTGTTCCCTTTTTCAATTGAGCAGTCGCTGCCTACATATGAGTATATTGATAAATATATTGAGATGTCTACATATGAGTATATTGATAATTCTATTGAGCTGTCTACATATGAGTATATTGATAATTCTATTGAGCTGTCTACATACTGATTATATCAATAATTCTATTGCACTGCCCGTAGTGCTTGCAACGGGGTCGCATGGCCAACACTACTCCACATGATGCATGCAGAACGAAGCATGCCATCAGCAGGGTCCTTCCAGCAGACGTAATGTAAGGAAGGGCCTTGTGCCTGGTGGGAGAACCGTAAATCGTTCTGACTCCTCTTGAGCACGCCGCATCTGTGAGGAGGCTGACGGAGAAGGATAGAGAAGGAGAGAGAAGGAGAACGAGAGCGAGGGGAATGCCGCGGGGGCAAGACCCACTCTCGCAATATGTAAATCACTCGGTGAGTGGTGGTGGGGCACAGAAGTGGCCTGAGGGAGCCGCGTATGGAACGGGGAGCGACGCAGTTCGTCTGCAGGAGGGCATAGCCCACGCAGCCCACGCAGCCCACGCAGCCCGCGCAGAGCCGTACGCACACGACGCACCGTTCTTGGCATCCCGTATCCTCACACCACCAACAGTACACACAGCACCAACAGTAGCCTCCACACCGTCCCACCAGCCACTGTCCAAACACCTCTGCCAAGACATGTCATGTCGCTGCCAAGACGTGCCAAGACGTGCCAAGACATCCCTGGGACGTGCCAAGGACAAATTCACCGTTCTGATCCGCAGCCACCACACCAGGACAAATTGCAACCAAGCACAGACAGGGAGCTGTTCAGCTAAATAGCATGTATAAAAAGGCACTGGACTCAAGGCCCTGTCGATCTGATATACTTCCCAAAACCAATAAACCAAGCTGGACAGCAGATTATAATCACAGCATTACTCCAAAAGCCGCACATGAATGAGCTCGCTGGCAGATGTGCTTCGAGACCTCACCGTACCAACGACAGGTCAATTGTCTAGTGCATTCCTTCGAATACGCTGTATGTATGAGTTAGATTCAGATTCAAATTCAGAACTAGTAAGTTATGTTAGAGGCGATGCCACAAATTATGACCAGTTTGGAGTGCCGCCTGCTCGGTATGCTTAGTGAATATCGCCATGTGTAACAGCAAGCAGTAACGTGCTCTGTATTGGTGTTCCAGAGGAGAGTGTCAAATAGTATAGGCACTGTACAATAGATGATGCGCAGGAACAGCCAACACCTGTTTGATATATACAGTTATTGAAACTGCCATTACCAAGCTGTCTTCCCCCACCAAGTAATGCCGTAGCCGGTGTCACTTTCGAGTAAGCTCACCCAACTGTGAATTCCCAGACATGCTATTTACTGCGTATTATGATATTCTCAGCACAATTCAACGTACCGTATATCGGACATTGTTGGAATAACTGATGCACCCGTGAATCGAGTGTGCAGGAAAGACAGCTCCACCACTATTCTCACCAGAATAACAAGCACTGCTGCTGATAGCGGGTCTAATTCTCACAAAGTCATGATGTGTTGATATGTTAATGTTTGGCGTTGATTTATTTGAGATAATTATGCACACACACCATATCTAGGTGGATGCAACCCTGTGGCTCTGCTATTCAACAGCCTCTAATGTGCAATTAAGATATACTGCACAACAGAGATACTCTATACGCTCAAGACACTCATCACACAAGACCTAGCTATTGATGCTAATCTGGTGAAGTCATCAACTGTCAACTGGTACAAGTGACTCCCGGATTTAAGGGGACATTGGGAAAGATTAGTGCATGGATATATTTGTGGTTTGACGCTCTTTTGTTGATTGCTGTCTGGTTATAAGTAGGTTGTGGAAAGATACAGCAACGGCACATCATACCATGATTGCTTTGCGGATTGTCGAAAGTGTATATCTCATTCAAGTGCACTAGACCAGTGTGGATTTCTCGAGAGCTGTGGCTAGGTGGAATGGTGTGCATGTGATTGTGTCTAGTTGCATTGTGATGTTGGGTTGAGTCATTTGGGAAGTAAAGGACGGAGACGATGGATGTTGCGTGCCTGAGCTAATATGAATCTCAATTCACTCTGTAAAGGGATATCGGATATAGCCAATTGGTTAATGACTTGGTGGAGCCGAGGTTTTGGTATGGGGCGACAATGACGATGTTGCTGCAATGGAATGGTCTGGTCGTGCATGTATGGACAGTCGTCACCGGTATGGCCAGACCGTTACCGTTGAATTATGTGGGATATGTGCTTTGAATGGAAGCGGTGCATGTCTGTGGCGTATTATACCACAGCCATATTGATGCCAATGTTGATGGTATGAGGCTAGGTTTTTCATATGAGGGATGATAGATACAATTGGGTAGTGTCTTGGTCTAAACCTTAGATGGATAGAGTTGCTATTGCAGGCTCAATTGGTTTCCTAACCATTTGGATTTGTATGCATTTAAGATTAAGTTGGCCACAGCCGTCACCAGGATATATTACAGCAGGGTGCTGGAATGGTATTGTGGGAGATTGTGGGAGCGGCAGTTATGATTAGCAATGAAGGCGGTAGTGCCATGGCGGTTATGGCGGTTATGGCGAGGTGTACAACGATCATGATTATACAGAAGCAAGATGCTTAAGAGGGCAGGAGGGCAGAGGCGAGAAGGATGAGGTTGCTTCCTAGCTGGTATTACGGTGGCCATGTAGGCTCTGCGAATGATGAAAATTTTTTTAACACGGTATGGAAACGTAGTGAGTGGACAAGCGCGAGTGCATTGTACGTGGTAGTAGACAATTTTGTGTGCAGTTCTACGCATGTATAGGGTTGTCGATCTACATGTTTGGGCTGCAGAACAGGCCATGGGATCTGATGTGCTACATTGAGTCGGTCACTTTTCCTTTTTATTCTGTTTCTAGTTTTGAATTCGAGATAGTGTAGCGGATGCCTCGATCGAGAAAGTTCAAGACGGCATAGGCAGATGAAGATATGGACTAGTACAGATAGGTATAGACGGTCGACGCAATGGACAGAGTATTTGTGTTAAAGTGGACATTGTAGGATTGTGGAATGCAGACAGTGGAATGCAGACAGTTGCAAGAACCTCCCATAGATGAGACTTCTCCATTGGTGTTGTTGTGTCGTGGTACGAACTATGTCTTGCCCGCTTTGAGCAGGTCGAGGCCAGTGGAGTGAGCACTGGAGTGAGCACTGGTGGGAGCACTGGTGGGAGCACTGGTGAAGTACTAGTGTCGGTGGAAGTGATCCTTGGTGAACGGTACAGACGGCCAATAGCTAGACAAGGATCAGTGGTGTTGCTGCTGAAGCGGGTGGCGACTTTGGAAGTGCTGTGCGACGAGGCCGATCCCACAGTTTTCAGCGATTGCTGCGACATTCCGAGATGTCTGTGGGACTGAGGACATTTGTGGTGGGAGGGACATGTCCTTTGTTGTATGTGTCGTCTTTCTTTTGTGTGAAAAGAAAAGCTGTGCAGGACAAATCGCAGTGTCCGCAGGTTTGTGTGTTCGCAGTTGTGCGAGCTGTGCTAGCTGTGGTATGAGCATTTGTCTTAGCAAGAAGGGAGGAGTCTTCCACTGGCCGTCTGGTCTATCCTGGTGGGCACTAGTGTGACTGATTGCTGCTATTGTATGGAAAGGCTGATAGCATTTATGAGCACCATAGACATGCCGTGAATGAAACACGAACTGAAACAAGGAAAGTGAACACTGGCCGAACCCTGATGGTCCGTCTGCCATACCACAAACAGTTTACGGCGAGAAGAGGGGGAGAACAGTGTATGGAACAGTGTATGGAACAGTGTATGGAACAGCATAGAAAAGGGACGGAAATGAGTAATATACTAGGTGTATTATTAACTTCAATTATTGGCTGTAATAATTGTATTGATTAAATTACGTTTAATAGCTACTCGAAATTTTAATTACTAGCGGATTATTAATATTGATTGTTTTCGCCGTCCATGTTTCAGTAATTTTTCTTTTTCTAATAGCAGAGAACTCCAGTGTCTCTCAGTCACCTCTTCTATGAGACACTTTATTAGCCGGGTACGTGAGTATTATTATGTGAAGCTGACAAAATTAATATTTGTGGACCACAGAAGGCGCGCTAACACTCAGTTTCATTTTGTGATTTTGTTTTGATCAATTATAGCGCAGTTTCCTATACCTGTTTTGTTACCGATAAGAGAGAGTTGGTAGAAGCTTCATAGAATAATGCTTTCCTGTATGACCTTCGCGTGTGTACTTGCGGTTTGTTAACTCTAATGGTACGCCAGGATAGGCTGACCAGTAGATAGGGTGAGGGTCAGAATGGTATCTGGGAAGGACTAGTGTGAGGGGCAGAGACGCTAATTTTCAACGGAAGAAATGGTGCAGAGTGTATAGTGTATGTGATAGTGATACATCTATTTATGCCACCGTCCTGATAGGCCTCGATCAGTCTGTGAGGCAGCTACTGAATATTGGCGATTTCGACGACGGAGCGGGATTGTTACACTTGAAACAGAAGTAGAAAGCACAATTCCATGTTTCGAATAATAAGAAACAGAGTAGGGAAAAGGTGGTTGTCTCATGTCTAAATAGACTGATTTGACCGAATCTAACAGTCGCAAGGAGTTCATTGGGTAAGGGACCCTGTACGCTTAGCATACTTTATTCGTCTATATCTTTGTTTGCTACTTGAAAATTCTATCGGTGTTGCATACTTACCGATAATTTGGTAGTTTTACAAGTAAGGAGAACTGTATACTGGTGGCACTGGCTCTATTAACATATGACAAGTTAACTTTTATTCTGCGAGAAATACTAGCATTCACGATAGGGGCTAGGGCGTGTTTGTGAATTTGCAAATTGCGAATGGTATTATTGGAGTTAGTCTCTCTAACGCCATTTCGTAGCGACTTACATCTCAGAGCTGTTTTTGCGCTGTTGGTAATAAAAGTGAGTGTCAGGACTGTAAAGAAGGATATCAAAGATCTCAGAATGCGAGCGTCCCTGATAATTTGGTTTAGAAGCTGGAGAGCTGGAGTGTCTGTGTGCAACTCAGTGCGCAGTTCTGGCTACACTGAACTTGTGAACAGATTGTGAATGACGACCGATATGCTGCGCGAGCTGGCTGACGTACGCTCTTGTGCTGATTGATGGTTCTTTGCTGCTGTTGCCATTATTGGACATATTAGTGTCTTGGGACATTACGTGATAGTTACTGGGACAGACATGTCTGTGTCTGTGTCTGTGTCTGTCTCTGAGAAGGGCCCCTGGCCATCGTAAGTCAAGATATTCTGGTAGGTCTCTCTTGGAAGGACATTTTCAGCACAGAACTGGGACATCGACACAATATAAAAAAGCAATAACATTGATAAAGGAATGAGACTGGCTTGAATAGACGAAGAGTGACTTACAGAAGACAAATAAGTAGATTTGGGATTGTAGTGCTTTGATTTGGTAGAGTTGCACTGTAACATTGTGTCCACTGCCATCCTCACATGCCCATGTTTCATATGTAGCTGGGCAAATCACTAAAGCATTGAAACTATTAACTACGAGGGAATGATGTAAGAATGATGGTTCGCTTCTTCATTTTGATTAATCTGTATAGGCATTGGGAATTCCACACACATGAAACTCGTGTTATCAACTATATTGTCTATTATTAGGGAACTAGACAGTAATTATTATACTTACCAATAATAATAAGGAGCGAGAACCCATGGATAATCGCTTTCTTTTTTGTTGAAGCTATGTTTTGTGCGTATAAATCACTTTATTATGAAATGATTGATTAAGGTTTCTTCAAATGACTTCAGATGTGCAGTCCTCTGTACGTTTGTTATTTAGTATTATTTTGATCATCAACGATAATCGCCATGAAGGGTCGTAAACCCCATGATATGCTCTTATTCTATACCTGCACATGGTGGGTCTTTGGTTTACTATCTCCCTAAGTCATAAGGACTGTAGTGCATAAGTCATTGGCACTAACTGATGGGGGAGGGGGGAATTGAGGCTGTTTCATAAGATGCACAGTGCCAGTAAGCAATTAATTTTTGGGGTAAGTGCATAATTTATTGATGGCTAACGCAGAAACAGCGTACCTGCGCTTGTTGGGTAATCTGACCCGGGATTATACTGTTTGTTACCTGATATAGTAATACGATTGGCTTTTCTGGTATTTACTCGCCAATAGCTATGATGATACTTTACGCTGCTTATATCCTTGTAGGGTGGTGATCTTCATATACTGCTACTAGCCCTATGTTTCCCCTATGAGCATATGTTTCAGGAGCAGATATTGTTACTTTATATTGCTCCCAAATATTAGCTGTAGATAGTTCTGCAATTGGCATTACAATTCCTCGAATGTACAGATGTGATTTATCTGCAAATCATTTGCAAATCATTCTCTTTCCAATACTTGCGAAGTCTAGACCACATTTGATATTCAATTCTTGATAGGTGACGGATGGTATACAATAGTAACTGTCTACAGTCAAAGCTAAATGTAATTCGATTTGATGCTTTTTTTGGGTATGAGAAAGGAACTACTCCACCACATTTCAAGGAATGGAGAATACTCTGTTTGATATAAAAGGGGAATGCTATGGGTTACACAGTTCATTCATGTGCTATTAAATGGACTTTTCTATTGTTTGAAAAGTTTGAAAAGTTTGAAAAGTTTGAAAAGTTTGAAAATAGGCAAAAATCATTGAATTGACCATATCAAAATATGAACAAGTGGTCTATTTATGTTCTTTTGATAACTCTAATATCAAGCGTACTATCTGGTGATATCAGTGGCAAGACAGATGATCCTTCATATGTACACGATGGGGATATTACTGGGGATGCCGGATATATCTTGTATTATGGAGCTACAGTGAAAGAGATTGCTTTCAATGGCAATATTAAGTTACCTACTTACTTTTCATTCGTAGCTATTGAACCAGGTTCGCCAGGTGTTCTGTTCACATACCACGGAGGTTCAATTGATTTGGGCCATAGTGTTGCTCTTTATGATGTATTTGCTACCGGGCCCACTACAGTGAAGATGACTGGGGATTCATTTAGCGGCAAGGGGCAGATGAATCTAACGGCAAGTATTCGAGAAGGAAGTACTGCGTATTTAGACTTCAAGACACTATATTCTTTGGACACCTATTTCAAGAATTTTCAGTCAGTAACATATCCTGCAACATCTACTGTCTCCTTGAGCCAAGGTTACTTGGTAGATTCAGACGTTTTCTATGAAGGTCCTGTATCTTTCACATGGATATATGACTTGAGCAACAGTAGGATGTGGTTTGATGATATTGACCATGCAACAATACCATTTAACTTCCGCTTTCCATCGGGTGAAAGTGGAGTGAATGTTAAAGACAGTGTAGCCACAAGTGGCCATGATATCCTGCTTGACTCCTCGTTTGTCAAAGGTCCAAACTACGTTGGTTTTGACACTAAAGTTATGTCGATTAACATCTCTAGTAACGATCTGAACAACACTGTATTGGAAGTTGTCACCTCCAGAAACACCTACCATCTGATAATTGATAACAGTCAATTAGGATTCTTGCGTTGTGCCACATCCAAGAATTTTAAGATTGTTCAAAAAACTCTCGATAGGAATGGTACGAGTGTTACCCTGGATGCTGTTATGTTTAACTCTGATGAATCATTTGTATGTCCAGATGCCAAAACCTCTACAGTGACCGATTCGACCAGTTTCCCTGGGTGTACCAAATATGTGTCGTATGCAGCAGCGTACGATCTCTATGGTCACTTCACTAGCGTTGTTCTTGGATCATCTTCTACCTGTTCATTTTTCACCACCACTGTCTCGAAAGACCGTCTAGTGGAGGTTGATATTGTTACGTACTACATTGCGTCAGATGACACTGGGGAACACGTTGCTACTAAAACTATCACGGTCAAGGTAGAAGAGCCAGACTACACGACGACTTACACGTCTGATGGGCACACGATCACTGAGGTTGTGTCGCACATCACCACTACTGATTCTGACGGGAAGACGGTGACGATCACGACGACGATGGCGTCGTTCGCGCAGGTGGACGAGGGAGTGTTCACGTCGCCTGAGCCATACTCGCAGCCACCTGTTGTGACGAGCACAGTTACTGAGGATGACGGAAGCTCTAAGACAGTTGTGATCTCGTACTTCCCATCTGAGGGTGAGGACGGAGTGACACGTACTGGGACGACGACGGTGTCGACGATCACGCCAGCGGAGGCTGACTACACGACGACTATCACGTCTGATGGGCACACGATCACTGAGGTTGTGTCGCACATCACCACTACTGATTCTGACGGGAAGACGGTGACGATCACGACGACGATGGCGTCGTTCGCGCAGGTGGACGAGGGAGTGTTCACGTCGCCTGAGCCATACTCGCAGCCACCTGTTGTGACGAGCACAGTTACTGAGGATGACGGAAGCTCGAAGACAGTTGTGATCTCGTACTTCCCATCTGAGGGTGAGGACGGAGTGACACGTACTGGGACGACGACGGTGTCGACGATCACGCCAGCGGAGGCTGACTACACGACGACTATCACGTCTGATGGGCACACGATCACTGAGGTTGTGTCGCACATCACCACTACTGATTCTGACGGGAAGACGGTGACGATCACGACGACGATGGCGTCGTTCGCGCAGGTGGACGAGGGAGTGTTCACGTCGCCTGAGCCATACTCGCAGCCACCTGTTGTGACGAGCACAGTTACTGAGGATGACGGAAGCTCTAAGACAGTTGTGATCTCGTACTTCCCATCTGAGGGTGAGGACGGAGTGACACGTACTGGGACGACGACGGTGTCGACGATCATTCCAGAGGAACCGGACTACACCACGACGATCAACAAGGGCAACGGGGAGTTCGAGACAGACCTCGTCTCCCACATCACCACGAAGGACTCCAACGGCAACCCTACCACCATCGTCACCACGATCCCATTGAAGCCAAGTGATGGCGGGGAGGCGGACTACACCACGACGATCGACAAGGGCAACGGTGACTTCGAGACAGACCTCGTCTCCCACATCACCACGAAGGACTCCAACGGCAAGCCTACCACCATCGTCACCACGATCCCATTGAAGCCAAGTGATGGCGGGGAGGCGGACTACACCACGACGATCGACAAGGGCAACGGTGACTTCGAGACAGACCTCATCTCCCACATCACCACGAAGGACTCCAACGGCAAGCCTACCACCATCGTCACCACGATCCCATTGAAGGCAAGTGATGGCGGGGAGGCCGACTACACCTCTGTGTTTGTCTCTGATGGACACACCATTACTAAGATTGTTACGCATGTGACTACCACGGACTCCCTTGGCCACACAGTTGTGCTATCCTCTACGTACCTGACTTACGACCGTGTGGACGACGGTGCGGTGTTCTACTCTCCTAGTGTGTCTGTGTCGTCTAACGTTTCTCGTTCAGTAGACACCTCTATGGTGCCTACTGGTGGTTCTGGTGTTAGCTCTGCTCCTAGCTCTGCTCCTAGCTCTGGTCCTAGCTCTGCTCCTAGCTCTGCTCCTAGCTCTGGTCCTAGCTCTGGTCCTAGCTCTGGTCCTAGATCCATTTCTAGCTCCATTTCTAGCTCCATTTCTAGCTCCAACTCCAGACCTAGTTCCAATCCTACCGGTTCCAATTCTGGTTCGAAGCCTAGCTCCAATCCTGGTGGTTCTACCGGTAATACCAATGGTGGTTCTAATGGAGGTTCTAACTCGGGTACTAACTCAGGTTCCAACTCAGGTTCTAATGCTGGTTCCAATGCTGGCTCCAATGCTGGCTCCAACTCAGGTGCCAACTCAGGTTCTAATGCTGGTTCTAACTCTGGCTCCAACCCAGGTTCCAATTCTGGCTCTAACGGTGGTACCAAGCCTGGTTCTAACTCTGGTTCTAACTCTGGTAGTAATGCTGGTTCTAACTCTGGCTCTAATGCTGGCTCTAACAGTGGTACCAATTCTGGCTCTAATGCTGGCTCCAACTCTGGCTCTGACAGTGGTACCAAGCCTGGTTCTAATTCAGGTTCTAACTCTGGTACTAATAATGCTGGCTCCAACTCTGGCTCCAACTCTGGCTCCAATGCTGGCTCCAACTCTGGCTCCAATGCTGGCTCCAACTCTGGCTCCAATGCTGGCTCCAACTCTGGTTCTAATGCTGGTTCCAATTCGGGCTCCAACTCTGGTTCTAACAGTGGTACCAAGCCTGGTTCTAATTCAGGTTCCAATTCTGGCTCCAACTCTGGTTCCAATGCTGGCTCCAACTCTGCGTCTGCTGTCAGAGGTGGTTCGGGTAGCGGAGCAGCTACTGTTTCAGTCAGTTCTTCATACATCGGGTCTGTGTTCCATGGTGACGCGGCACAGAGCGGTGCTAACTTTGTTTCCTTTGCTATTGCAGGACTGGTCATGGCGCTGTTCTAAGCATGCGACGGTTGTATGCAGACATACTTTCCTGCAAAGCTTAGTTTTTGTTCGTTACTGGTAATCATTTCATGCTTCCATTAGAGATTTGTGAAGTCATATTTTAAGTTCTTTATTAGCTGTTTTTAGTTTGAGACTGTATATAATAATATATAATTTAGTTTTTATAAGCTTACCACCAGACTAGTCTAAATTGATACCCATTTCGGTTAATTCAGCAGAACTCTCTACTGGCCAAGAGAAGGGCCGAAGCTTGTCATTGTTCAGCCGAAAATTTATATTTAGGGCGATCAGGGAGGACCTGGGAAGGTTCTCGAGGAATAACGAACGTAACGTAGTTGCTACCATATTAGTAACAACATCTCAACCAGTGATATGTGTTTCTACAAACACTACTAACTGTAGCAATACTTGTTCCCTTTTTCAATTGAGCAGTCGCTGCCTACATATGAGTATATTGATAAATATATTGAGATGCCTACATATGAGTATATTGATAATTCTATTGAGCTGTCTACATACTGAGTATATTGATAATTCTATTGCACTGCCCGTAGTGCTTGCAACGGGGTCGCATGGCCAACACTACTCCACATGATGCATGCAGAACGAAGCATGCCATCAGCAGGGTCCTTCCAGCAGACGTAATGTAAGGAAGGGCCTTGTGCCTGGTGGGAGAACCGTAAATCGTTCTGCATTCCTCTTGAGCACGCCGCATCTGTGAGGAGGCTGACGGAGAAGGATAGAGAAGGAGAGAGAAGGAGAACGAGAGCGAGGGGAATGCCGCGGGGGGCAAGACCCACTCTCGCAATATGTAAATCACTCGGTGAGTGGTGGTGGGGCACAGAAGTGGCCTGAGGGAGCCGCGTATGGAACGGGGAGCGACGCAGTTCGTCTGCAGGAGGGCATAGCCCACGCAGCCCACGCAGCCCGCGCAGCCACGCAGCCACGCAGCCACGCAGACCGTACGCACACGACGCACCGTTCTTGGCATCCCGTATCCTCACAGCACACACACCACCAACAGTACACACAGCACCAACAGTAGCCTCCACACCGTCCCACCAGCCACTGTCCAAACACCTCTGCCAAGACATGTCATGTCGCTGCCAAGACGTGCCAAGACGTGCCAAGACATCCCTGGGACGTGCCAAGGACAAATTCACTTTTCTCTTCCGCAGCCAGCACACCAGGACAAAAACTTGCCATCAACACAATTCCCCCCATTGGTGTGATGCAACACAACTGCTATGTCCAGTAATCTCCACCACTATTATTGTATCTTCACTAGTGAACACTCACCGCGACAACCATCCCTGTTATGTGAGAGAGTTCATGTAAGAAATAATTAGTGACGCTGAACGCTCCTTATGGGCACCAAACCGAAAACTACGAGTTATTATTTACTGGTGTAGACGTCAAGCCAACTTCCAAAACGACTTCCAGCTAATCTGATGATAGCTATTCGAGCAGCACAGCATTAGTCATAGCCATCCCGCCAGAGACACTCATTAATCAGGGCCTGCGCTGGATGAGAACATACAGTTCATATTCAGACGGGAAAAGATGCAGCTGACTGTGTTGTATTGCGTGCTACTCCCGCAACAAGTTGCTGCAATACCAGAACTAGAATAACATCCACTCACAGTTGAGGCTATTGGTGAGATATAGTGAACGACATAGCAAGCTGATCATATTCATGGCAGTAGTACGACCTTTCTCTAAAACTGGTGTACCGATAAAACCTTTTTGAATCATGCCATCTGGTACAAGCATTTGATAATGACACATGGCAGGAGCATAAGCTATATCCACTATATGTATCACACTCGGTAGCAAGTATAGCCTTCTTAATGAGAGTAGCTGTGGCAATTTGGTACACTCAGGTCAGGTCTGTTCCGTCTATGTACATACTGGGAGGGGGGATCTGTCACCACGGGCATCTATGTGGATGAGAAGGCTTGCGCAGAAACCATTGACAAATGAATGAGTGTTTTGAGCTACGCCCCAGCAGAATATAACAGGATAGTATGTTCAATGTGGGCAGCAATGCGCACCTTTGGATCATGGCATTTGTGATGGTAACTGTGCTCTCGGAAGAGATGCATTAGTGATTGCTGAAGAACGAAGAACAAAGAATGAAGAACAATCAACAAAGAATAAACTACGTCAGAGAAAGACTCTACTACCAAGTGGGAGTAGCAACCAAATAGGAGGAAACAGGTGCGTGGCCTTTAGGTTATTAAGACCTGGGAATGTACTGGTTCATAATTACAATTGCAACATAACTATATCCACCATATTCGAATGTATGGTTGTTAATCGCATCATGCATCTAATAAAAGGAACTGAACAGCATTCAGTATAGAAAAGCAATGGATGATTTATTCAGTGGCTGTAGGTTCAGAAGCCAAGACACTGGGCTCAGACTGTATATCTGACATGCCCTGTAGCTGTTTCAAATAACTATGTGAGACGTATCAGTATCGAACTGACATGTTGTTAAGCATCGGGATCAATGAAAGTGTTGCCTGCCAGAGTCATTATGCGTATGACCGTTAGCTTCATGACGTAATCGCGACAGCTCCGAACTCAGGTTACAGGTTACTATGAGGTACCAACGTCATATTTCCTTGACATACTAGTATGGACAATGAAGCACCCAGGTTGTTCTTCCTGAATGAGTTATTTGAACGAGCGCCATCTCTAGAAGTAAATTTGTTGTGGTATTGAAAGTTGATGCTGTAAATGGTACAAGGATGCTTTGAGGAAGCGGCCAATTGCCACTGCTTTTATACCCACAATTTGACATTGATATGTTGTGAGGATTGGAAACATCAAATCCTATATCAAGTTGGTGCATGACAGCTTTGAATGGTGCGGAAGTTGTACTCGTATAATGGACTGTGTGTATTGGTCATGCTGGAGGTGGTGTTGTTAAATACTGGAAGGGGAGATCAGGTAACGGTGATAAGAATAGAGTGAGACTTGCTGGCATTGAACCAGAGCTAAAGGACATAGAGTGCACTCAATTATGAGTTGCAGTTGTGGTGAACGTATGTGAGACAACCGGTGGGTGGTAATTGGTGACTTGTCTTGGAAGTAATTCCTGTAGATGATAATCCTCACAGCAGAATACAATTCGAGTTCATTTAGAAGATTAGAAGGTCAGTTTTAACCTCGAGACAAAGAGTCGAAATCACAGACTCCAGCAACCGGAATTGTGCCACAGGATGGAGACATTACACATTTGGATATATTCATAGGATGTGACTTGGGCATCGGGGATGAGTAGCTGCAGGTTGATGATAAATATAAAACAATAATGTCAGAATAACAGATAATGTGTGAAGCACAACGGAAGATCTTGAGTATGTGAGTGTGGTAATATGTTATCGGACAGAACAGAATCTGCCTACCGTAGTGGTTTGGACGAGGGAGTGAGCAGATCGGGCTGGCAGAGATACGGGAGCCGCAAACCACGATACAGGAACTACACCAGTATGCTGTTAACTCTCTCGTTCTGCCAGATGTTCGGACGTTTGATTCCGTGTCTCTTTGGTGTCCTCTTCCTCTTCATTGCCGTAAAAATGGGCGTTATTCCCGTACCCTTTTCCCTCATCTGCCAATACTCTATGTATGACCCCGTTGTCGGTCGCCTCTGAGCCTACTCTGTGCTTTCATTATTACCAATAGCTTGCAGTTTTGTAGTTATTATGACGACCTCTGGATACCTTCGGTGGAAAAGGCCAAGTTCTGCAATTGTTAGACTGTGCAACCGTTTACAAGTTGCACCAGTGACAGGGGATATAGTGCTGGATTTGATTTGGCCATAGAGATATGAACTCGTCCATGTATGCCTGGTGAAGATGCACCAACAGAATGTCCCCAACTAGAACGGACAGAAGTTCTATAACGTCTCTGGTCTCTTACCATCAGTGGTGATTATGGCTGTGCACCCGTTAGAACGATATGCTTTTGCAATTGCAGTGCAAATCAGCGTTGCTAGCTGGTACCTCAGTTTCCGTTACATTGGAATGGGCTCTGAACCTCATATGGATATTTTGCAGTCGATTGCCAAAAGAACTGCATGCCGAAGTGTAATTTTAAAGAGACCTGCCTGTGTCATGGGGTTCGGCATGCTATACACGTACGTGTGTGAGTGTGCGTCATCTGTGCACTTCCAGAATAGAAGTGACCGTTCTCCTTGCCGAAGGTCTCGACATGATACATATACTGGATACACACTACAGTCTCGAGATAACTGTTCGAACAGAACAGTAATAGTATTTATCATGCTATCTATTATAGAAGAGGAGTTGGAAGCTAGTCCTCCCTTCAGTTTGAAAGCAAGCCATGGGTATACACATACCTAGACACGACACATTGGCGGAGGGCACTGGCATGCAGCCGGTGTGATGAGATTGATCTGCTCGTCTTCCGATCAAATGGTGTTTATGGTGTCTCCATCTAGCTAGTGGGGAGACAGTTGAACAGAGAACTTGGCTCATGACCACAATGATAGGACTAGACATGGGCAATTGACATGGGTTAGCAAGTGCCGGTTGTCTAGTCAATTGGACAATTGTAGTTGCTTATATGTAAGACCCAGCTGCAAAGACAGCATGGCTATGACTATGCATGTACATTGCTACTGAGTGGTTTCGGAGTAGTTAGGATCAGATTACTTTGGAGCATGATGAACAAGGTTGTGTCCATGAGGGTATCTGTCAAGAGAGTCTGGCAAGGTCGGTGCATATGGGGTTTATCCTCAAAGATGCACAAGACGAGGGCATATATGTAAGATCGTCATGCCAGTGAGGCTGCTTGCGAGCAGGCTTGAGATGTGGGATAGTAGAGTTTATGTTGTGTTATGCTGATCGCGTGCCATCGTGTGGTTTGCAGTGGTGTAGCGATGAAGGGATTGTTCGAGGAGGATGTTGGGAGCTGGAGTGATAGAGTGATAGAGTGATAGAGTGATATGTCGGGGAATCAGCAGTGGAGCGGAAAGTGTGTTTGTCCTGGAAGGACATGTGAGGACAAGAGTGGGGGAGGGGTCGTATTGCTGGACATATGAGTGTAGTGACAAAAAAGAAAAGGTGTCGGGGGATTGTCAGTGGGACAAATGGGGGGACAGTGATTTGTCCCTGCTGCCGTACGGTGTGGAAAAAGAAAAGCTGGTGAGGGAAGTAGTTTGATTCCATGACCACTGGAGTGGCCAGAGACCAAGCAGGGTCTCCCAAACTGTCTACTGATCTACCGGGACGGGCAAGTCAGCCTGGCCAGGGATGGTAATTAATTATTCCTGAATTACAGTTGAATTACAGTTGAATTACAAATGAAATCACAAATGGAATTACAAATGGAATTACAAATTGGTGTGAGCCCCTTAATTATGGGGATCCCAGATCCGGATACTAACTTGGAAGGTGTAAGGAACCTGTGAAACAAACACAGACGACCCCGTAGCCGTCCAGTTATTATTGCTTTTCTGATGTGCTTATTTCTTTTTCTGGGCTCTATACAGCCTGCCATGTTTCCTGCACATGATGGAGTCTGTTTGGTGGTGTATGTTTCTATACATTGCGACTTGTTAGGATGATTAGAAAGCTGCTAGAGTTTGCAAGTGTGTGCGGTGGTTTGTGTGTCTGAGAGGAGGTAGACTGTTACCGGTGGCTATCCCACACCGGCCAATGTTGATATTTGTCGTTGCTTTTTTGTATTGCTACAGTAAATCAACTTGTAGTAATTCTGTCCACAATATAATGTTTTTTCGTTTGTTTTGCTACCAGAAGGTTGCTTTTCGAGAGTGCCATACCCCAAACTTTTTAGATTAGGATGATCAAAGTATTCATTCTCATGGGAAACCTATGTACTATGTGTTGTGCCAGTTACAAACAACTGACGTCATCGAGACACTGGTCTGCAAATAATATAATGAAGCCTAATAAAGCAATAAGGGCACAAATGCACGAGTGGAACTCTCTTGGATGTTTTTCTTTTTTTCCCTTTTTTCTTCTTGCTAACCCTCTCAGAATCGAGATTCCATAATTGGCTTATAGAGTATGGAAGTACTTACTAATTTGGGTTTTATTGAACGTTCATGGTAAATCCTCTTCGATAGTTAGTCAAGGGGACACTGGAAGGAAGTCTACCATTTCTGTGCTATTCCTCAGGACACTGATGATTTAGAAACAGAAATGTCCTCTGGATCTGACGAATGCCCTGGATGGATATTTACTACATTTGGTGTTTTTAAATTCTGAAATTGCATTCGACAGGGATAGCAAACAAACAACAAATGTAAGCCAAATGGGAAAGGATTTGGAAAAGGAAATGTGATGCAATTGCTGCTATCAAACAGCTTCCTCTATGCAGAAAGAGACACCACTCAATCCGATTAGACGTTTAGGCCATTAGTAAGTATTGCCGTAATCGGTTGCTAACTTTTGATAATGCCAGACCTCCAAATGTAAACAAAAGTATCATAACATAATGGTGTATGATAGAACAGAACACACCGCATAAGGTTCGCAAAATACCAAAGAGAGAATACTGCCATCTTTAGGTTACTCTGAAAGCCATGCTGGGAATCAGCTATTTTGCGGTGAATCCGTGATGATATAATGCTGCTATTATCGCCGATAAGACGGTTGGGCATGATATAGGAGAAGGGAGCATGACATTCATGTACTCGAGAATTATTGTCTATTTTTTTCATTCCTAACTGTTATTTTAAAGTTAATAGTTATGTGTTTAGGTGTGTACTGAACTGGAAGTGTACATGGCAGATAAAAAGAGTTTGCTCATTGACCAACGCCATGAAACAAGTCAAAGGAAAACATATAAAAAGGGCACTAATTCGTGCATTTTCTGATCATGTCATTCTGGGAATAGCATTTTCCTTTACCATCTGAAACAGAGAACAAGCTAAAACCTATCTCATAAGCAAGTTCAGACCAAGCCAATATGTGGTCTATTTATGTTCTTTTGATATCTCTGATATCAAGAGTGCTCTCTGCTACTGATGGTAGTTTTGTTATTAGCGACCCAACCTATGTATACAATGGTGATATTAATGTGCCTGATGCCGGATACATCCTGAACACTGGAGGTATTGCTAAAGAAATTACTGTCAATGGTAATATCAACGTTGCTACTTATTTCTCTGTGGTATCAGCTGGTCACGACAGGAGGACCAGGATACTTTTTCACTTATCATGGAGGTTCAATATCTGTGCCAGGTAATGGTATGGAGATTTCAAACAATCAAGCTACGGGACCTTCGACTATTGTAATGACTGGTGATTCTTTTACTGGCCGTGGTTTTGTCTTTTCCACGCCATGTTAAACGAAGGAAGTACTGCATATCTGGACTTTGGCAGTATAGATGTTGAAGAAAGTAAGATTTATGACTTCCAATCTTTGCAATTGTCGCCACGTACAAAACATAAGTTAGGTGAATTTACATTACACAACTCTGACATGTTTTTTGAAGGAGCTGTTCAAATCGATTCTGATGATACTATAATTGCGTCTGATGGCTCAACTTTATGGTTCGATAGCCCTGATGAAACCAAATTTGATGGTGCTGTTTGGATGGGACAGGGTGACAGAAATACTTTTAATGCTATAAATGTGAAAGACAGTGTCGCCACCAAACCATTTAATGTCAAAATACGTTCCCTGTATGAATATCCATTTTATATGTCGTTCGACACAACGATACAGTCATACAAATTGGGTGCTATAGTACCAGACAAGGATATTGGGTGCTATCTGCCATTAACTATCCAGACAAACAAGAATACACATACCTTTTACTTAATCACAAATGACGATCTTGACTTCTGTGACACTAGATGTATTGGCCAGGTAAACTTCATACAACAGAAAAGAACGGTAAACAAGAATGGCACCATGGTGGACTTAGATAGTGTCTACTTCGAATGGGCTATAAGACGGAATTGTCCAATTCGTTCAGATAAAGTGATTACGAGAACCAGCCTCGAACCTTGTTCTGTTTATGAAACATACGAGATCATTTATTCTAACTTTGAGCATTCTCTTCATCATACAAACTTAGGTAACTCAACCTCGTGCCCATTTTTCACCACCACTGTCTCGAAAGACCGTCTAGTGGAGGTTGATATTATTACGTACTACATTGCGTCAGATGATACTGGGCAACACATTGCTACTAAAACTGTCACGGTCAAGGTGGAAGAGCCAGACTACACGACGACTTACACGTCTGATGGGCACACGATCACCGAGGTAGTGTCGCACATCACCACTACTGATTCTGACGGGAAGACGGTAACGATCACCACCACGATGGCGTCGTTCGACCAGGTGGACGAGGGAGTGTTCACGTCGCCTGAGCCATACTCGCAGCCACCTGTTGTGACGAGCACAGTTACTGAGGATGACGGAAGCTCTAAGACGGTTGTGATCTCGTACTTCCCATCTGAGGGTGAGGACGGAGTGACCCGCACTGGCACCACCACCATCTCCACCATCACACCTGCTGAGCAAGACTACACCACCACCATCACCTCCGATGGGCACACGATCACTGAGGTTGTGTCGCACATCACCACTACTGATTCTGACGGGAAGACGGTGACGATCACGACGACGATGGCGTCGTTCGCGCAGGTGGACGAGGGAGTGTTCACGTCGCCTGAGCCATACTCGCAGCTACCTGTTGTGACGAGCACAGTTACTGATGATGACGGAAGCTCGAAGACGGTTGTGATCTCGTACTTCCCATCTGAGGGTGAGGACGGAGTGACACGTACTGGGACGACGACGGTGTCGACGATCATTCCAGAGGAACCAGACTACACCACGACGATCGACAAGGACAACGGTGACTTCGAGACAGACCTCGTCTCCCACATCACCACGAAGGACTCCAACGGCAAGCCTACCACCATCGTCACCACGATCCCATTGAAGCCAAGTGATGGCGGGGAGGCGGACTACACCACGACGATCGACAAGGGCAACGGTGACTTCGAGACAGACCTCGTCTCCCACATCACCACGAAGGACTCCAACGGCAAGCCTACCACCATCGTCACCACGATCCCATTGAAGCCAAGTGATGGCGGGGAGGCGGACTACACCACGACGATCGACAAGGGCAACGGTGACTTCGAGACAGACCTCGTCTCCCACATCACCACGAAGGACTCCAACGGCAAGCCTACCACCATCGTCACCACGATCCCATTGAAGCCAAGTGATGGCGGGGAGGCGGACTACACCACGACGATCGACAAGGGCAACGGTGACTTCGAGACAGACCTCGTCTCCCACATCACCACGAAGGACTCCAACGGCAAGCCTACCACCATCGTCACCACGATCCCATTGAAGCCAAGTGATGGCGGGGAGGCGGACTACACCACGACGATCGACAAGGGCAACGGTGACTTCGAGACAGACCTCGTCTCCCACATCACCACGAAGGACTCCAACGGCAAGCCTACCACCATCGTCACCACGATCCCATTGAAGCCAAGTGATGGCGGGGAGGCGGACTACACCACGACGATCGACAAGGGCAACGGTGACTTCGAGACAGACCTCGTCTCCCACATCACCACGAAGGACTCCAACGGCAAGCCTACCACCATCGTCACCACGATCCCATTGAAGCCAAGTGATGGCGGGGAGGCGGACTACACCACGACGATCGACAAGGGCAACGGTGACTTCGAGACAGACCTCGTCTCCCACATCACCACGAAGGACTCCAACGGCAAGCCTACCACCATCGTCACCACGATCCCATTGAAGCCAAGTGATGGCGGGGAGGCGGACTACACCACGACGATCGACAAGGGCAACGGTGACTTCGAGACAGACCTCGTCTCCCACATCACCACGAAGGACTCCAACGGCAAGCCTACCACCATCGTCACCACGATCCCATTGAAGCCAAGTGATGGCGGGGAGGCGGACTACACCACGACGATCGACAAGGGCAACGGTGACTTCGAGACAGACCTCGTCTCCCACATCACCACGAAGGACTCCAACGGCAAGCCTACCACCATCGTCACCACGATCCCATTGAAGCCAAGTGATGGCGGGGAGGCGGACTACACCACGACGATCGACAAGGGCAACGGTGACTTCGAGACAGACCTCGTCTCCCACATCACCACGAAGGACTCCAACGGCAAGCCTACCACCATCGTCACCACGATCCCATTGAAGCCAAGTGATGGCGGGGAGGCGGACTACACCACGACGATCGACAAGGGCAACGGTGACTTCGAGACAGACCTCGTCTCCCACATCACCACGAAGGACTCCAACGGCAAGCCTACCACCATCGTCACCACGATCCCATTGAAGCCAAGTGATGGCGGGGAGGCGGACTACACCACGACGATCGACAAGGGCAACGGTGACTTCGAGACAGACCTCGTCTCCCACATCACCACGAAGGACTCCAACGGCAAGCCTACCACCATCGTCACCACGATCCCATTGAAGCCAAGTGATGGCGGGGAGGCGGACTACACCACGACGATCGACAAGGGCAACGGTGACTTCGAGACAGACCTCGTCTCCCACATCACCACGAAGGACTCCAACGGCAAGCCTACCACCATCGTCACCACGATCCCATTGAAGCCAAGTGATGGCGGGGAGGCGGACTACACCACGACGATCGACAAGGGCAACGGTGACTTCGAGACAGACCTCGTCTCCCACATCACCACGAAGGACTCCAACGGCAAGCCTACCACCATCGTCACCACGATCCCATTGAAGCCAAGTGATGGCGGGGAGGCGGACTACACCACGACGATCGACAAGGGCAACGGTGACTTCGAGACAGACCTCGTCTCCCACATCACCACGAAGGACTCCAACGGCAAGCCTACCACCATCGTCACCACGATCCCATTGAAGCCAAGTGATGGCGGGGAGGCGGACTACACCACGACGATCGACAAGGGCAACGGTGACTTCGAGACAGACCTCGTCTCCCACATCACCACGAAGGACTCCAACGGCAAGCCTACCACCATCGTCACCACGATCCCATTGAAGCCAAGTGATGGCGGGGAGGCGGACTACACCACGACGATCGACAAGGGCAACGGTGACTTCGAGACAGACCTCGTCTCCCACATCACCACGAAGGACTCCAACGGCAAGCCTACCACCATCGTCACCACGATCCCATTGAAGCCAAGTGATGGCGGGGAGGCGGACTACACCACGACGATCGACAAGGGCAACGGTGACTTCGAGACAGACCTCGTCTCCCACATCACCACGAAGGACTCCAACGGCAAGCCTACCACCATCGTCACCACGATCCCATTGAAGCCAAGTGATGGCGGGGAGGCGGACTACACCACGACGATCGACAAGGGCAACGGTGACTTCGAGACAGACCTCGTCTCCCACATCACCACGAAGGACTCCAACGGCAAGCCTACCACCATCGTCACCACGATCCCATTGAAGCCAAGTGATGGCGGGGAGGCGGACTACACCACGACGATCGACAAGGGCAACGGTGACTTCGAGACAGACCTCGTCTCCCACATCACCACGAAGGACTCCAACGGCAAGCCTACCACCATCGTCACCACGATCCCATTGAAGCCAAGTGATGGCGGGGAGGCGGACTACACCACGACGATCGACAAGGGCAACGGTGACTTCGAGACAGACCTCGTCTCCCACATCACCACGAAGGACTCCAACGGCAAGCCTACCACCATCGTCACCACGATCCCATTGAAGCCAAGTGATGGCGGGGAGGCGGACTACACCACGACGATCGACAAGGGCAACGGTGACTTCGAGACAGACCTCGTCTCCCACATCACCACGAAGGACTCCAACGGCAAGCCTACCACCATCGTCACCACGATCCCATTGAAGCCAAGTGATGGCGGGGAGGCGGACTACACCACGACGATCGACAAGGGCAACGGTGACTTCGAGACAGACCTCGTCTCCCACATCACCACGAAGGACTCCAACGGCAAGCCTACCACCATCGTCACCACGATCCCATTGAAGCCAAGTGATGGCGGGGAGGCGGACTACACCACGACGATCGACAAGGGCAACGGTGACTTCGAGACAGACCTCGTCTCCCACATCACCACGAAGGACTCCAACGGCAAGCCTACCACCATCGTCACCACGATCCCATTGAAGCCAAGTGATGGCGGGGAGGCGGACTACACCACGACGATCGACAAGGGCAACGGTGACTTCGAGACAGACCTCGTCTCCCACATCACCACGAAGGACTCCAACGGCAAGCCTACCACCATCGTCACCACGATCCCATTGAAGCCAAGTGATGGCGGGGAGGCGGACTACACCACGACGATCGACAAGGGCAACGGTGACTTCGAGACAGACCTCGTCTCCCACATCACCACGAAGGACTCCAACGGCAAGCCTACCACCATCGTCACCACGATCCCATTGAAGCCAAGTGATGGCGGGGAGGCGGACTACACCACGACGATCGACAAGGGCAACGGTGACTTCGAGACAGACCTCGTCTCCCACATCACCACGAAGGACTCCAACGGCAAGCCTACCACCATCGTCACCACGATCCCATTGAAGCCAAGTGATGGCGGGGAGGCGGACTACACCACGACGATCGACAAGGGCAACGGTGACTTCGAGACAGACCTCGTCTCCCACATCACCACGAAGGACTCCAACGGCAAGCCTACCACCATCGTCACCACGATCCCATTGAAGCCAAGTGATGGCGGGGAGGCCGACTACACCTCTGTGTTTGTCTCTGATGGACACACCATTACTAAGATTGTTACGCATGTGACCACCACGGACTCCCTTGGCCACACAGTTGTGCTATCCTCTACGTACCTGACTTACGACCGTGTGGACGACGGTGCGGTGTTCTACTCTCCTAGTGTGTCTGTGTCGTCTAACGTTTCTCGTTCAGTAGACACCTCTATGGTGCCTACTGGTGGTTCTGGTGTTAGCTCTGGTCCTAGCTCTGGTCCTAGCTCTGCTCCTAGCTCTGCTCCTAGATCTATTTCTAGCTCCATTTCTAGCTCCAACTCGAGACCTAGTTCCAATCCTACCGGCTCCAATTCTAGTTCGAAGCCTAGCTCTAATCCTGGTGGTTCTAACGGTAATACCAATGGTGGTTCTAACTCTGGTTCTAACTCTGGTACTAACTCTGGCTCCAACTCTGGCTCCAACTCAGCTTCCAACTCTGGCTCTAACAGTGGTACCAAGCCTGGTTCCAACTCTGGTTCCAACTCTGGTTCCAACTCTGGTTCCAATGCTGGCTCCAATGCTGGCTCCAATGCTGGCTCCAATGCTGGCTCCAATGCTGGCTCCAATGCTGGCTCTAACAGTGGTACCAAGCCTGGTTCTAATTCAGGTTCTAACTCTGGCTCTAATGCTGGCTCCAACTCTGGCTCTAACAGTGGTACCAATTCAGGTACTAACTCTGGTTCCAACTCTGGTTCCAACTCTGGCTCCAATGCTGGCTCTAATGCTGGCTCCAACTCTGGCTCTAACAGTGGTACCAATTCAGGTACTAACTCTGGCTCCAATGCTGGCTCTAATGCTGGCTCCAACTCTGGCTCTAACAGTGGTACCAATTCAGGTACTAACTCTGGTTCCAATGCTGGCTCCAACTCTGGCTCCAACTCTGGCTCTAACTCTGGCTCCAACTCTGGCTCCAACTCTGCGTCTGCTGTCAGAGGTGGTTCGGGTAGCGGAGCAGCCACTGTTTCAGTCAGTTCTTCATACATTGGGTCTGTGTTCCATGGTGAAGCTGCACAGAGCGGTGCCAACTTTGTTTCCTTTGCTATTGCAGGACTGGTCATGGCGCTGTTCTAAGCATGCGACAGTTGTATGCAGACATGCTTTCCTGCAAAGCTTAGTTTTTGTTCGTTATATTTAGACTTTTTATCCTTAGTGGGTAGGATTAGCCCTATCCTCTGTTGAAGAATGTATATTAAATTAATTTAAGATCTCTGAAATGTTGCTAGTCTTTTTTTGTACTGAAGCACATAATGATTTATGCTTCATTTATGTGCCTCGTCAATTACACTACTCAATGATTTAGTACAAAGTTTGATTTCTAATCGTATAACAGAAACACTGCCATTTAATGCAATCCATACTTACAGGTCCTTTTCTTGACTGACAATCGAAGCTCCCTGTTATGACTCTATCGGTTATGGTAGTAGTTTAGCAGCTTGTAACGTATATGTTGTCTTAGCGTTAAGGGTTGGCTAGATCCACTCAATACAAACTTAACCTGGCTATATAAAGAACCGAAAAGTATCGGGTGTATAGTTTTATTTCCAATTGTAATTATTTGCATATCAACATCATCTTGCCTATATTATATTTCTTGGCTATTAGTTTGGATTGAACGTTGGATCAAGAATCTACGATAGTAGAACTGAAAAGCAACAACAATGTGGGTGAATTACGCAGCACATGCACCGATACAGACTGAGCTATAAAACAATGTCATACACTGGCCAGTAAATCTATATCCCTTAGCAGTAGGTTCATGGGGTCATGCTAAAACATGCACAACGGACATATCTGATATAGCTCACATTATAAAGTAAGGAGTTATTTACACGGCTGTTATCTAAATGATTCTGATTAAACGCCAATTTTGCAATACTGTAGTACCATTATAATGTCACTACTGTATAGTTGCTATTCCTCAACTACACTGATATTGACTGTTGATTTATTTCATTGATTTTAGATTTTATAGGCTCTTATATCTAATATTAAAGAACCTTCACCGGATCCCAGCGCGAGAGCCTCGCGGAGAGATCATCTATTGTAAGGCAACAATGACAAACTCAGTTATAAAATACAGTTACCAACTATCCGGTGCTGGTAGACAGAAAGCTAACCAGATATATCGTATTGCATTGTCCATTTCCTGATGTGCGCTTGGCATGAATCTCCCAATAGAAATTACACTGCGAATTATAGATCAATATCCCTGCCAAATAAGAACTCTTAACACATATTACCATAGGCTAGTCAATGATATTTACTATTCCAAATGTGAGCCCTATCTAGTTCGATTGTCTTATGAAACTAAAAATGCATTAATATCATATGTGAGAAGTATGGATAGCTGGAGGAAGGAGAGTAGAAAGCTTCTAGCCACTGACCGCCTTCCACTTGGCAATCATGAATATCTCAATGACTCTTGGTTCATCATATACAATATCCTGATATGTGGTATTGTAAAGCCAGTCAACTATTGCATTGCTAGTTCGGGATCAATACAATTAATCAGTCCTCTTTCACATAAACTTTCATTGTCTGTGGCCGCAATACTACCCGGGAGTTATACAGTTTATGCCTATTTCAAAATACGGCAAAGAACCTCATTAAGATATATCCCAAAAGTTTGTACTGCAATTGATAAAAACCATACACTTTCAGCACCTATTAATATTCATGAACTGATATATTCTGATTATGGAGATGAAGTTAATGGCATATTCCTTGTCAGACTAGGCCAGCATAAAGTGAGTGAGCTTGATACACCTGCGATAATACTTGAGTCATATTTCGAAGATACCCATCTTCAGAACAAGATTCTAGAAAACAAGGAGATCGAGATACTAGGATACAAGCTCTGTTTATTCAAGCATGGATCTGGTTTACTAGCAAGGAAAGTATGCTTGTCAGAAGAAATGATCCCTTTTAATTACTGGGAACAAATATACTGCTTATCTTTAATGAGAAAAAGGTTACAAAACGAGTCACATAGAGATCACATATCCTATGAATATAATAAGGAAGTACTTTCTGTATTAAGAAAAAGGCTGCGCTGTGGGGTGTATGGCATTAGTTTTACTGAACGGAGACCTACAAAAGATTTGGATTAGAATGAAAAACAGAATGGGGCACTCTTGATGTATTATCCGGCTAATCAAAGTATGGAATACAAAAGCAGGAGGTCTATGAGTTATAAATTTTGAATCATTTATTGTAGAGAAACAAATGGAAGAAGCACATAACTTCTTCATTCATTGTCCAATTACATACATACTTTTATAGAGGTGGGTCTGATAGCGAAGCTATTGAACAACCATAACTACCGACTTAAATCTATTTTTTTATGTTTCATTGAGCTACATTTCAGATGAAACGATGGTGAATTAGCTAACGGTTGGTTCAATAGAGAGTGCTTATTATCATCACTCTATACTAGCTGATACTCTGCAGCACAGATTTCTGGAAGAGCAGACTGACCGGTGAATTGGAATATTCAATTAACTATAGAAACGATGGTAGTAATGTGGATAAGTTCATGAATTGGCAGAACTAGCTAAAGGAATATCTATAAAATTGCCATATCATCTATTTGTGCTGCAGGTTGCTCTGTTTCAAGAAGAAAGACTTTCAACATCTTTACTGTGGAAAACTGGAGCCCGTATTTCATTTTTTTGAATAAGCAAATCGAGGACATATTACCAGGACTTGACTACTCTGTCAATGGCTGGTTTTGATCTAGCACACTAACATTTCTGTATAAATAATGGATGAACAGACAGGAACCTTTAATCCGCGAGTACTTTGGCCAGATGTAATAAGGTTACCGCAAAATAGATGGATTTTTACCTGCAAAGAGATTATTGATAGACTTGGGACAGATGTGCATAAAACCGCTGAAATGAAGAAGTTGATGGAAAAATGTCTCATGTATCTTTACTTCATGAAGAAATCGTTGAACTTATTTGACTACACATATGTCGAAGCCTCAATATTATTTTTTAGATATTGGTATTACTATGGACTGTCATATAACTTATTAGACAGTATACATATCTCCCAGGCTATTTTGGTTACAGCTTGTAAAACAATGGAGAATAATAGACCCATCGATGCTTACGTTAAGTCAACGTGTGAGTTTGTAACAATACATAAGATACCAGTTGGAAATGCCGGACCAAGGCCAAACATGGATAAACTGAAGTGGGAGTTCAGAGATAGATTGGTGAAGAATGAGAAGAAACTACTCTGTCAATTTGGGTTTGATTTCAATGATGGTGTTGGAAATGCACGTGAGCTAATTGAAGAAATATTTAGCGGCTTTTATCGATTTAATAGAGATGATATTCTTCCAGATGAATTCAAAAAAACTGCTTTCCCTAAAATTCTGCAGGAGTCCAGAATGTTTATTGTACAGGGAATGACTCAGCCAGTGACTCTGCTCTGTGATGGCTACAAGTTTGTTGTGATGAGTCTTATATATTGTGGACTAGAATACAAAAGACTTGTAGATAAAAACTTCAGGTACCCAAAAAATTTTTTCTCTCGAGTTCTTCTCCCTTCACTGAAATTCAATACACAAGAACTTGTGGAAACATTTATGGATTATCGCATTTTGGAAGATAATTTTTTTGATCTAAAGAGTAATAAAGGAAGTAAATTGCATATTTCAGAGGAAATGATAAGGAATATAACGGACGAAGACAACGATTTCTGCCATAGCAATGAAGAATTGTTTGATTATGAACATATTAGAGAAGGTAACGTCAGTAAGGAATTTATGGAACACATTCAATCAAAAGTAGACGCAATGTACGAGAAATACAAAACGAAGGTCTAGTTAATAATCATGCATATTATCAATTTTTAGTTGTCTAAATAGTATATATACAATAATAAGACAACATTTTCATTTGGTATTCAGTATCTTTCCGTTAGACAAGTTGATTTCAAACTGACCTAGGCCATTTATACGCTTCAAGACTGTTACAAAAATGGCTTGATATATCATCAAAACATTAAATTCTCAAATAATAGTAATATCAACGTACAGTATACCATAAATGTATCTTTGAAAGAACTACAAAAGAACAATAAACTCATTACATAAAATCCGACAAATTGGTCGTGGTCATAGACGGTAATCCACCACCCAAGAAATCCAACATCATATGCATTCCACCACCACCACTATAATCATCAACATCTCTAGGCAACACTTGAGAAACACCTTCAAGAAACCAAGCACGATCCATAATTTCGGTAGTATAATTTCTCAAAAGTTTGTAGTAACTCCTCATTATTCTCATAGCTCCTAAATCACCCGTCATCAGCAAGGTCAAAAACGTTCTATCCAACAATGCTGGGAATGCGAAAACACGAAGGATATAATCTAATTGGTTCTTCTCCCTATAAAGTTTGTCCAAATAAGCCAATGTGATTAAATATGGGGAATCTAAGTCAACTGGATATAAATCTGCAATATCATCATCACAACAGACCAGCTCAGTAATGGTGCCAGTATCTTTATCAACAATTTCACCTAAATCACTTAAATCAACTGAAATAAGGTTGTAAAATTTAGATGTCTCAGGCAGTGGCCACACTGCAGTTAATATAGTGACAGCCCCTTTAACATGGAAAATCCAAGCAGTAGGGTTTGAATTTGAAGCATTGGCTAAAGAATCCATGATTAGAATTAAAGAACTGGCCACCAATGCATCTGTGTTATCATCTGAAATTTCTAATACAGCCTCTCTTAATAACTTTAATGCAGATAATCTATGCGATGCCACATAATCATCCAGTCCCGGTTGTGTTCTTGACAAATGTGTAGCACTGAAGGCCAACATAGAGTGCATCAAAAATGGATATTTGAAAGCTAAATCGGGTAAGTAAGTCCCCCACACTTCCGGACTCGAAATTCCAACTGCAATTATAGTAGGCCAAACCTCAGTACAGTAATGATGAAATAGCTTCAAGTCGACTAATCCCAAACTTGTCTTGGATGACAATTCAATCAGATGTGGGATAGAAGGACTAGCAGTTTTACCTGCAAAGTCTGAAATACCTGAACTAGTAGTATTTGTGTTTAACGGTGTCATACTAATATTATTAGAGGAATTATTTCTTCCAATCGATCCATTATTGTTTTCATTCTTTCTTTCAGTGGTTTGATTCTGAACCATATCCATAGATATACCGTCAAATGTTGATGGACTTTTGGTATTCAATAAATCATTTCCAGGATTTTCTGGAACTGCAGATTTGTCCAAAGAACTTTTAATGAGTGGGGACATCATATTCATATTGTCATTTCCGTTTAATGGAGCTACATCTTTCAGGTTGATGAGATTTGAGACATCATTACCGAGATTAGTATATTGCTGTTCAGCAGTAGATGTCGAATTTAGAAAGTTCTCTGAGACGCTAGAAGCAGAAACGGAGTTTTCGCTACTTGCATTTATGCCTATCGAGTTCTGCTTGTTGATAACTCCATTTTCAGAATTTCTAGTTTCTTGTTCCGCTGCTTGTTTTTGCTTCTCACTGATTTTTGAGGCTTGCTCCCTTTCTCGATGTTCTTGCATATTAGCCAATGCTTCTTCAGCAGAACTGACTTTTATAGCTCTGTTATTTGTATGATTATATTTTATACCAAATAATTCGTGAAAATCATAGGAAATACCACCTATACCAGCTGTAGGAAATGAATTGAGATTTAATTTTGTTAATTGTGATATAGCGTCAGTTGAAAAGGGCAAAGCATTGCCGATACTGTCTTCGTTTCGTGTACTTGTTGCTCCCATCAAACCATCGGAGCTATTTGCTTGCACAGCAGAAGTGCTGCCCTTCCCCAACGAAATCGGATTCAGTGTTGACGCTAGTATACTATTCAGCAATGTATTTGTAGTTGCATTATTTGTAGTAGAAGGTGTATTGTATTGCAAACCAGGACTCCCATTCAAATCCATAGAAATTGATGGTAGACGTTCTCTATAATTGGAAGGCTGCTGAAGCCCATTTTGTTGCATCACAGGTGGCTGTAAGTGCTGCAAAAGCTGTTGTAACGGCTGCTGCTGCTGCTGCTGCTGTGTATTCGATGATACACCAGCAGCAGTTTGTTGTTGTCCAAACAAACCAGCTAATATCTGAGATAGCAAGTTGCTTTCTGTTCCTGTGGTTGCACCTGGAGATGAAACCGAATTTCGCTCGGGTGTAAGCAGATTCAGAGAAGGCGACAGTTGTTCTAGTAGTCTCCGTTGCTCCTGTACTATTTTGGCTGTGGAGTTAGCCTGACCATGAGTATTATTGACAGTCGTTGGATATGCTGTTTCTGATGCAGCAATGTTTGCATGCTCTTGTAATTGTAACGCGATATTACCCAATTTACCATTCAATAACGCTTCTGCAGATAAAGGAGTATTAGAAATATTTGGGAGCACTGGACTCTGGACCAATGAGTTTTTATCTGATACACCTGACAGTTCTGTATTTACTTTAGTATCGGGAGTAGATTGTGACAATTGTGGTGAAACCGATCGCCTCGTATTATCGTCCGAGTTTTCTAAGCTATTTGCACCAGGGGACTTACCCTTCCTGCTCGTTGTCTTTTTCGCCACTTTATTATCCACAACTGTAGAGTACACACACACCAAGTTTAGGTTGCTACATTTTTTGCAACCAGGTTTACCCTCGTCACATTTCACCCTTCTTCTCTTACAGTTGTCGCATCCAGTCTTGGACTTCTTGTGGAACTTCCGCTTCCCAGTGCTGGTCTTGCTTACCCGCTTACCATTGACTTCAATGAGCTCTATCTCTTTGCTCCGCTTTCCAATAGCTTTGGCTTTAGTATCCTCTATGTCAGCTGTCATTGATCACACCCAAAATAAACCCAACAGTGGTTTTGATGATAAACAACTAAGACTTAATGCTATCTTTGCTCAATCAGTACTCGGCAAATTACTAAGGTCTGCCATATGCTGTGTCTGATGCCCTATGCAGTCTCACTATCGCTAAAAATTTGGTCGAAAAGCGCTATACGATGTGCTATTACTCTCCTACCTCTCCCCAATTCACTGACACACTCTCTAAGATCCCAAAAGCACCTTCACAGTATGGCTCAATTGCATATAAACTTGCGTCGCAAACGTCAAAACCCATAAAGACTCCCCTCCTGAACAATCGAAAGCTCGTATAAACAAGAACCAGAGACTTTTTGCGTTTTCCTGGAATCGATGAGCTCAGAGATCGAACAGAAAAACTTTTCGCTCCAGTGCCAATTTATCACTCTGTCAAAGACAGATCAAGGTACCACCACTAGGTACCACCACCACCACTGGGCTTCCTAAACCCTCTACATGTCACAATGCAAGTCCAGCAACCCAGGGCCAACTCAGGATTGATACGATCACTGGCAAGTGAGCAGTTCGTATTCTGATGAGCCAAAACCCATATTCAGCTGCTTGTCGGTATTCGCTGAGGAACACCCGCAGAGAGGAGTGCTCCGTTTTGGGTTAAAGCAAGATAGAAAAAAAAGAAAGAAAATGATGAGCGAACAATGGGGGGTGAAGGTGGGATACGGGTGTTTCTGTGCAACAAGGTGCCAAAAGAATTTCCTCAGAGATCTGCTCTTGGAAGGGAACTCTTGGTTTCTTCGGCTATTTGTGTGGGGCGGATTACCACATCCGTTCCTTGACGCATGGAAACGCTGGGTGATTGACGGTTTTGCACTGGGTTACAGCGGGACAGTTGATCGTATGCTGGCTAGCAACTGATCGCCGAGGTTGGGGATACGACGATCATGTTAGAGTTTTAACGGGAGATGTCCCTTTACTGTAAATTATTGAAGTAGCAAAAAAATAAAAAAACTATTAAAAGTATATACGAGACATAGAGGTACGATCACTCGTCGTCGGACTCTTCTTCTGCGTTCCTGAGCCAATCGACCCACTTGGCTGTGAGGGTCTTGACTTGGTCGTATTTGCTGTCCTGCGAGACGTTGTCCCACCACTCATATATGGAGTCTTCCTCCAAGATATCGTTGTCATACAAGGTATTCAGAGCACTGAACAGGATGAACTCCGGTTTCTCGAATTTCTGCTCGGCGATAATCTCCATCAGGATGTTCATCAAATCCAGGTACTCCTCGGGCTCGAACACTTGTCTGTTGAAAAGTGCACCCCATTGGCCGAACACTTTGGGGACGGCTTCTTTAGGCCCCAAGGTCTGTGTCTCTATGAAGTGATACACTCTTCTCACCAGTGCTGTGGCTGTGGCTAATCTAACCTCATGGTATGTGACGTTCATACTCATTCTTAATGTGTTTAACTCCAATAGGGCTGTATCTAGATCGTGATCGTTCTCGATGGCTCTCTCTACAGTGGCAATACCCTCGACCAAGAAATCTTCTCCTTCCTCCTCATCTGACAAGTAGTCTTCGCGATCAGTGTATACACTGTTCGTAGACATGGTTCTCTTCTTCTTAGTTCTCCTCTTAGTCGATGATATGGAGTTATCACTCAGGTATATATCTTCGACTTGCTGCCTCAAGCTATTCACTATCTTGAAACACTCGTCTTCATCATACTCTTCTATATCAGAAGCATCACTCTCGTAGACGTAACCTACACCATGTTCCCCAACTAGTTCAGAAGCCAAAGCTTGCTGCGTGGTGTCATCAAAGGTCTCAGAGTATTCCTCATCGTCATCTTCATCATCATAACCATCAGATGCAGGAAGTCTTGAACGGCTGCTTGCAACTGGAACACTAGATATTTTACTGCCTGCCGGTATTTCTTTGTTATCCTCAATAACAACATCGAAGCCAATGATACATCCATCATTCAAGATAACGTTTGCTCCCATCTTTGTGTTTGAGGCGACAATACAATGAGAGATATTACAACCATTGCCAATGACCGTATTATCCCAAATATAACTGTTCTTGATATTGATGTTTTCGCCAATTATACAGTTTCTACCAATGACACAGTTTTCAACCACTGTTCTCTCTCCAATCTTGGTACCAGCTCCAATGGCTGTGCATTTTCCTATCTTACATGACTGTGCAAGGACAACATCCTTTTCTTTGTAAATGTGACCTGATTCGTAAGAGTATGTTTGGTCTTCCTGGATGTTGGACTCCAGGACTAACGGATAACAAAGTCTACCTAAGAAATCCTGTGATATGGTATCAAATGAGTGCCAGCTTTCGGCTCTAACTGCATATTCATCAGTTATGTAAGCATAAATGTGTTTGCCTAACAGATCACTGGAAATAACACCTTTTAAAAAGTCAGATCTCAAGGATTGATAATCGAAGTTGTCTTGGAAAATAGGCGGAACGTGAGGTGTGCATATATCAATTCTACAATCAATCAAGTCGTTTCTCATTGAGAAAGAATCCACATTTTCCAAAAGTTCGGGATCAACATCTAAGACTTTCCTAGATCTTGAATTTGGTGATGGCATATCCTGGTAATATAGACATCTGTTCGTCGATTTCTCCAAGACGAAACAAGCTGGTTCTATGGTTCTTGTCATATAATACTGGCTGGCCTTGTTCAGACACATTGTAGCAATATGGTCTTTGTCCTTCGCATGCATTTCCTTGTGGAAACTCAACATCTTCGAAAAGTCAATGTTAGTGACGACATCACCACTGACAAGAATGAAGTCGCCTGTTATGATACCTCTGTTATCCAGGTCTCTCATCACATCACCAATAGACCTGGCTTCCGGGTTCATCAAAGTGGTAACTTTGAAAGGAGACCAGGGCAAGTTCCACTTGGATTGCTCAATATACTCGTCGACTTGCTTGGCGTGCGCACTACAAGCTAGGAAGACCTCATCAGCGCCTGCCTTGGCTAGAAATTCTAGTGTATACTCGATCAGTGGGACATTCGCCAATGGCATCAGACAACGAGGTTTAGATGCAGTCAATGGCATGAATCTGGTCTCGTAGGAATCCGTAAGGACAACAGCCTGCAAACGGTCTTCGACATCCATGTCATCGTTCTTTTTGGGGGGAACACCTTTCCCTTTCTTACCTGCCATTGCTTAGTATGTGTTACGCCTGATCTTTTGGCTGGAATCAGTGTAAAGGTTACCAAGATATACCAGCTTATGCTGATATAGTTTGCCTTTCCAGTGAAAAAAATTTGGTTTTTGCAGTTTGCGATGCCCTCCATCTTGCGCATGAAAAAATGAAAAACTGAAAAAAATTACTGAATAATGGAACATGCAGTATTTAGGAGCCAAGAGTTGGTAAATGCCACAGATGCTACAAGATAAGGCAGTGCATATGGCATATGACACTAGGCCACTACAACAAGTAGAAGTTTTTCCTCATAAGATGCCTTTGTCTTTGTTAATCTGACTAGTTGCATTGCGTTATATGGCGTTTTGTCCGGGATTTTGTAACATTTGTAACACGAGCAACAGCCAAAGTGTCTCTGCGCTGGGTATACTACCAGCTGATGTATTAGATGCCAAATGATTTCTAGATAATTTAGCATGGCTATTGCTATTCGATATTTGGTGATACCATAGAACACGTATTATATGACTCTAAAAGGGTTCCGAGAAGAAGTCAAACCAAATCCCTAATGCAAATTAGTCATAGTTGGTCATTGCTTCAGGCAACAATGCGACATAAATGTATAAAAAGTACATATTTATTCCCATTAGAAGATATCTCTTCCATACCTTCAATTTGCTGTTTGATGTAATATTAGTTCATGCAGAGATAAAAATAAACCACCGACTCAATTGAGTACCGTTATACCGATGACATTCGATTTACAGAAGATAGTAAGACCTAAGATATTTAACCTTGAGCCGTACCGTTGTGCTCGTGATGATTTCACAGAGGGTATTTTATTAGATGCTAATGAAAACCCACATGGCCCACGACTTGTCGGCCACCAGGACACTAATTTACATAGGTATCCTGATCCCCACCAATTGGAATTTAAGAGGCAAATGGCTACTTATAGAAACAACAGCTCATCCTTCAAGGATTTATCTCTACCACCCCTCACCGAGGACAACTTGTGTTTAGGCGTGGGTTCTGATGAAAGCATAGATGCAGTTATAAGAGCCTGCTGTGTGCCGGGCAAAGAGAAAATACTGACTTTACCACCAACATATTCGATGTACTCAGTTTGCGCAAATATCAATGACGTTGAAGTCCTTGAATGCCCTTTGATTTACGAAGATAATTCATTCCAACCTGATTCTCAGAAAGTTATCAGCATTTTATCGAGCGATCCATTGATCAAACTAGTGTTCTTAACATCTCCAGGTAATCCAACTGGTGCCAAGATAGATTCCAATATTATTATTAAGATACTAGAAAGCTGGGATGGAGGGTTTGTAGTTGTTGATGAAGCTTATATTGACTTTTGCGGTGGTTCGACCGCTCCCTTAGTTACAAAATACCCAAACTTGATCACATTACAAACACTGTCCAAATCTTTTGGCCTAGCTGGTATTAGATTAGGAATGACATTTGCCACTGCTGATTTTGCAGCAATCTTAAATGCAATGAAAGCACCATATAATATCTCCTCAATAACATCAGAATTTGCAACAAAAGCTCTAACGAAGGAAAACATTACTTTGATGGAGAAAACCTCCAGAGAAATCAATAAAGAGAAGGTCAGATTATTGAAAGAATTAACCGCACTACCATTAATTGATAAACATCATGTTGGTGGACTGGATGCTAACTTTATAATGGTGAGAATTCATGGAGGTGATAATGACATGGCTAAAGAAGTATATTATAAATTAGCCACGCAATCCGGTGTTGTTGTCAGATTTAGAGGAAATGAAATAGGATGCAAAGGTTGTTTAAGAATAACGGTGGGGACTGTTGAAGAAAACACGACATTAATTTCAGAGTTCAAGAAATGTCTTTCTTCCTACAATCCATAAAAGAAATTTCTAAAAATATCATCCAATTAATATATAATGGTCTTATTTATCGTAATAATGAGATATAACAGAATAAAAACATGCTAAACAGACAATTAAGGACTCAAGAGTGCTTAAAATAATCTCCAATTTGCTTTCTCGTATCAACCTTCATGCTCAAAGATGTTATGTCTATTTTGCCAATATTTGTATCAACCTCGGCATTTGTGTCGACTGCTGTTTTTTTCGATCTCAATTCACCCAGTTGTAAGCTTTGGATTTTCTTTTCAACACGATTTATTGTGTCCAATAACTCAATGTGAGAGAGATACTTTTCTTCAATATTCGCAATCATAGGCTTTACAGAGTTGCCTTGAGCTCTACTAATTGAGATTTTCATTGTATCGAGAATAGTTTGTAGTCTTTCAAGTTTATTGACAGCTGATTGCATTTTTTGTCTAATAGTGTTTCTTAGCGCTTCTTGGCTTCTTGATAAAGGTAAAGCCGCTGATTGAGATGTCATTAAAATGCTATACCTTGCTAGCTTGGAGACAACAGCATCACACCTTTCTTTTATAACATTTTCATCACGCAGTTTAAATGCATTGATTTCATCGCTTTCTCCAAGTCGATCAGCGCTGTATATTTGCTGCTTCTCGACAAGATCATCCAATATGGTCATGAATGTCTGATATTCTGACATTCTCCAAATATTTGACAATTCCAATGACCGAGAAGTTTTATGCATAACGTTCGTAGATTGATCTTTGAAATTTCTATCTAAAATATCAATATTATCAAATAAAACCGATAATTCTGCATCAATTAATTGTACAGTTTTTTCCATTAGTTGGACTGTCTTATCTTCTGAAGTAATTGACATACCTTTGGTATTGGCCCCTACATAATATCTCGTATCAAAATTGGGTTTGTTTTGGATTGATAAATACAACTCATCATCCTCAAATGATTCAACTTCAAAATCACAGTGTAGAATATTAGCAGTTTGTGTTGAAGTTGAGGTCTCAGACGTTTTATCCATAGCTGTAGTTGATAATAGCCCTGTATTACCTTTCTCATTGTCAAAATCATTATATTCAGATTTATTATCAGCTTCAATGACATTTTGAGGGCAAGAAAGTAGCTGTCCAGAACCATCATTCTTTGGTTGTGCGGACACAGAAACATCTTCGGTCGCAGATACTATATCAGAGCTTGTGAAATCTTGAACCTTAACCTGTTGATCCAATTCTTTGTCCTTTTGGATATCATCCTCCTTTCTCAAATTGTCACACTCAGTGTCTGCTTCATCATTATTATTCTTTTTAGTATCGTTTACTGATTTATGGGCGTCACTATCAGTTGATACTACCTCCCACTGCTCCTCTTCTGATGTTTGGCTTTTTTCACTTTCGGATATACCAATATCCTTGTCATCAAGTGGTTCATTGTCGCCTTCACCGGATGCTTTTCTCTCAGCAGAACTTTCTTTAGTATCCTGACTACTTGACGAAGTTGTAACACAATCAGCAATTTCACTATTTCTCTTATTATTATTATTATTATTATTATTATTATTATCATCTGAAACGCCATCTTCAGTGGTCACCTCTCTAGAATCTTTGTGAGCTGTATTATTAGTAAATTTAAATATCGGTGTGCTAGCTGGAACTTGTCCTAGTTTACTGGCATATGATGAAAATGGTGAGCCTGCATTGGCATTGCTAGAATTGAAGGAGGTTAAAGTTGGCGATTTCAAATCTTCAGCACTAATCTGAGCTTTTTGTTTTATTCTTTCCGTCAGAGATGAAATGGATGGGGATGCCACTTGACCCTTGGACTCATCGAGGTCTGCTAGTGGGGTTTGCTCGACAGTCGAATCAGAAAATTCAGCTTCGTCAGAGTTCTGTACCTCGTGTACACCTTCTTTTTCTGAGCCATTATCAACTTTACTTTTTTCATGTGTGTTTGTAGATAACTTTGCAAATGGGGATGATGATGCGTTATCGACTTGAGATTCGCGCTTGCTATCACAATTTAAATTTGAAAATGAGTTAGAAAAAGGAGATTGTCCTGTAGACTTTTCAAAAGCAGATTTCGCAAATGGTGAATTACTTAAATTTAAGATATTTGATGAATTAGACTGTGCTGCTTCAATATTATCCACAATTGGTGAGGCTGTATCAGATTTTAAGTTTTTGTCTACGACTTCGACAGGCTTTTCGAGATCAGGTTTTGAGTCAGTAACTTTATGAAATTCAGAATCGTGTTCTTCTTCAATAGACTTCTCGCGATCAGATACAGATTCAGAATTTTCATCATCAGAAGATGGTTTTTCATTATCTGAAGATAAATTCAGACTATCAAGTTTTGGCGTTTCTGACCTGAAAGAATTAGAAGCTAGTTTGGCAAATGGAGATGTGGCATTTGTGGTAGCAGCAAATGCAGTGCTACCAAATGAAGGGTTTCCAAAAGAGGTACTATTAGTATTTGAGCTACCAAACGTGGTACTTCCAAATGTTGGTTTATCAATAGAACTGGAAGATCCAAAACCTGTACTACCAAATGCTGGCTTTCCAAATGGTGAACTATCAGTATCATTCTTCTCAGTTTTGATTGAAAATGCCGGTGTACCAAACGCTGTGCTTCCAAATGCTGGTTTCCCAAAAGAATTATTATCACTTCCTATGTTGGCAAATGAAGGATTTCCAAAAGAGGTACTATTAGTATTTGTACTAGCAAATGCGGTACTTCCAAATGTTGGTTTATCAATAGAACTGGAAGATCCAAAACCTGTACTACCAAATGCTGGCTTTCCAAATGGTGAGTTATTAATGTTGTTATTTTCCGAATTTGCTGAAGAAGACAATGATCCAAATGCCGTGTTACCAAAAGTAGGCTTCGCAAATGCCGAACTTCCTGCATCATTTTTTGAAATATTAGAAGGAGGTGTAGTGTTGTCATTTATTACAGGTTCATTACTTGGCGACAACTTGATATCAGACAAAGCACCAAATGCTGGTTTTCCAAATGCTGGTTTTCCAAATGCTGGTTCTGTGGAGTTGGTTTCAGTAGATGTTTTTGAAAAGATGGACTTGTTGTCAGCAGAATCAAGTGAAACAGAGCCGAAATTATTCGAAGAATTGGTTCCAAATCCTGGCTTTCCAAAAGATGTCTTCCCGAACTCGAAAGTCTTATTTGTGTCATTTTTTTTGACTTCATCATCTATCTGTAATGTCATTGAACTAAAGGAAGGTTTTTTTGACAATTTATCAAGACCACTAAATGGTGATTTCTTTGATAACTCAAAGTTGTTAGAGTTTTTCAATTCTTCTTCTTTATCTTCAGAAATGGTGGGTTGGAAATCTCCTATTGGCTCATCATTTTTTCCTTCTTCTACTTCACCTCCATCTTGTTCATATATGGAGTAAATTCTCTCTCCAAGCAACTTTATGTCATATTTACCAGCTTTAATTAACCCTGTATGATAAAAGCCATTGATTTGCAGGAAACCTTCATTGGTTAAAGAGTATACTAGAGGTAAAGAGTCAGTGTTATCGACACCTGGGCAAGGTTCTGGTATTTCACCAACTGTACTAAAGTCCAGACACATACCAATTGGGGTTGTATCTTCATCTGTTTCTTTACTGATAGGAAAAACTGCTCTCTCGCTGTCTTGATCAGGTTGTACTACATTAACTGAGTCCCATACAGAAATTTCACTCGATGTTGCTGACCCTATTATATTCACGTTTTTATCTTCTTCAAATATTCCCGGTAGTATAACATTATAATAACAAGGGTATCGCAAGACGGATGCAAATGCTGGCGCAATATCGAATGTTTCCTGATATACTACTGATTCTTCCTTTTGTGATACCACGTAGGTTTTATGATCATAAGATGGATCACTTTCATCAGGTGAGACATTATTACCAAATACCACAAAGTACTCATTTTCAGACAAGATTTTTATATCCAAAGCTTCATAACCATCATCAAGTTCCTCTGATAACGACTCCGGAAGTATTATTTCTTTGTTTACCCCATTTGATATCGTATCAGAGACGTAAATATCTTTCAGCACGCTTATGTATACCAATTTGTCATATAACACATCAAATGATGAAATATTTTCAGCAATATTCTCAAGGTTAAGATTACTGAGTGATAGTCCTTTTAATACATTACTGCTATCTAGCATGATAATTTTTGAGGGTAATGTTTTAACTGAGACTAGATCCAACTTCAATTCATGGTTCATGAGCTCTTGATTCAAATTTTCAGTACTATATTCACATATTCTGCCACTTTTAGTCACAAGTATCAACTTCCCATTCATGAACTTCAGTGCAATGATATTAGATATCTCATGCTTGTATTCTGGCTCGTAATTATCTTCCTCGTTATCATTGGTAACATATTCTCGTAATTTCTGTAAGTCGCCACATATTAGTAGCTCGCCTGAAGCTGCAGCATACTTGTTGTTATGATTATCAATTGCAAAATTGTCCAGCGATGCAAATGGAAGCTTAGTACTTGCTGCAGGTAATATTCTCTTAATTCCCAGAGGCTTGAACCCAACCTCTTCAGAGATTTTAGTCTCTAATTCTTCCCCTAAAGAAGACATATCTGATGCTTAACTCTGTAACTAGACCTGCAGAATAGATAACAAACGAAAAGTGTATAACCCTCAATTATATCAGGCTTTCTGGAAACGCAAATCTGATGAACCAGCGCCGTATTTATGCTAATTGCTCAATATACTGCCCAATCTTCAAGTAAAACCACTATACAAACCTGATTACAGCTGCTCTGCCAACTAAACTGTTGAACATTCTCCAAAACAATTGCTATTCTTGTCTTCAACCTCATCGTTAAGTGCCAAATTGACAGAAATTTTTGATCCACAAAAATACTTAGTCGTCTGTAATGATGTTGACATTCAGGAAGTATACCGCATAGTATTTCACTCTAATTCAAGATAGTATACATATATATCATTGGTCTATAAGGTCTATGAACATTAGTATATGGTCGTTAGGATATATGGTATCAGTATCAGTTAAGTGTGGTTATTACGATCCTATATGCCATTTAACATGCTAAGGAAACAGGGAAAGAAAAATGCAAACAAAGGGAAATTAGTGTTTGTAGACTAATTCCAGTAAAATGCTTTACGAGAGTATTACCTCACAGATTCTTTATTATTATTGGAAATTTAATGACCATCCGAACTTCTTCACAGTGGGGTTGCAAACATCCATCGAAATACCTAGTCCGAGGGAAATGTTCTTTTGGAAGGGAACTTTGTAGGATAGACACGCCAATCCCGCGTCGTTTAACTTCAGTTTATATTGAGCACTATTATGGCGGTATGCGGTGGCGACTTCAACAGAGGTTTTATTGGATTCGTTGAACCGGGTAGTGGTTTTGGCTGCTGCTTCAAACTGTGGCGACAGCTTTTGGTAGAGCGTCAATGTCATTACGTGTGCATCATTTATCAAGAACGTCAAATTACGCTTACCAGCATAGATGCCCATCGATAAGGCATATCTTGTAAACTTATTCTGCGCTATATCACATGTTACCTCAGATCCACCAACCATTTTCCCGTAGCCCATAGTCATTGATCCTACAACTTTTGTTGGGTTAAATAGATCAACGGACATCTTTGAATTCATCAATGCATTGAAATAGTTGAATCCAAGACGACTGCTCTTGATATTAACGGTACCTGGCACCCAATTAGTAGTGACATCACTTCTCAACTGTGAGTTATTGTACTCAAACTTAGTGGAAAACTGGTTCTTGTTATCTAAACTCTGGCTTACTGCGATTCCAGTACCTTTAATAGCATGCCTACCAGATAAGTTTGCACCAAAATTGCCATCTGAAAATTTTCCTCTACTGTTAAACCTGAAATCATCAGAGCTGGTAGACACTTGAATGACTCCCCCAGTACCATGGAAGAAGTCTCGGTTCAACACACCTTGCGCATTCCTGGAGATTTCCCCAAATTCAACTGGAATCATCTATTAAAATATTATTAAGCTGGTGATTCAGTGAGAGACCAATGCTTAGAGAGTGCCATTTATTCTGAGGTCTTTTCCACTTGTCCATTCTTTATAGCTAAAGCTCATCGCAAAACAAAAATTTCGATTTTTCACTTTTTTCGTCTTACAATCGCAACTTCGAAAAGTACGAGCAAGTTTCCTCTAAAACATTTGGAATGAATGCTGTTAGTGAAAGAGGAAGTGCATTGTGTCTCAGCATAAACAGCCATATAAACAGTTCCGTTATCAATAGTGGCATAACACATTTATTACTGCACTTAAAGTCCAGTATTTCTTTGTGTTTTCTGGCTTAGGAACACAAAAAGACAATCGATAACTAAGACGAAGGTAATAGGGAAAAAGACTAGTGAAGATCAATTATAGCATATTAGGAGGCTTGCCTACATCAGATTTTATTTGTGATAGAACCAGCGTATAGAAACATTTACAAGGCATGTCTGAGAAGCAAGTCAAGAAGAGGTCATTGAGCAGCTACCTCTCAAACGTCAATTCTAGAAGAGAAGAACTGGAGAGGATAGCCAAGAAGAAAGCAGAAGAAGAAGAACGACTGAAACGGGAACAAGCAGAAAAGTTGAAACGAGAGGAAGAGGAGAAGCTTAAAAGGCAGCAAGAAGAACAACGAAAACTAGAAGATGAACGGAGGAAAGTCGAAGAGGAGAAAATTAGGAAACAACAAGAAATTGAAGCTCTAAAAAAACAACACGAGGAACAACTTAAGAAGTATGAAGAAGAGAAGGCTTTAAAAGAAGCTACAAACAAGGATGAACTTACGAATACTGCATCATCATTTAGCTCTACTGGTATTATAAAACCAGAACCCGTACCACTTAAAAAGTCCGATGATAACACAATATTTAAAGCACCTTCCCCCAAAAAACATCTTCCTCAACAGTCCACAACACCATCAAACATGAAAACTGAGGACGCCGAACACAAAAAATTAGATAGCACAGATAATAATCCCAAACTTAACCTCGGAGAGTCTTTATCAAGGGAGAAACTTAAGGATATGTTGAAAACTAAGAATCCACGAAATTATGATGAGGTTAAGGATGATGAATTGAGTGATACACCAACGGAGCCTGCATCACCACCTAAACCGAGAAGGGGAAGGCTAGTTAGAGGTGACCAAATTGAGAGAAGTAGCAGTTTACATAAGGATGGCGCATCAAGCTTTGCAGGATCATCCGATTCAGAACTATCAGATATTGATGATATAAAAAGTGTCCCACTATCGAGTAGCGTCTTCCTTGAAGGAGGTTTATCTCCAGATAGGAAAGCACCCAAACGGAAAGAGAATTTACTACCTTCTTCGCCTATAGCTAATCAATCCGAGGGGAAAACCAACCAAAACAAACATGTAAGTAGTGATGAAGATGATGAAGATTTCGAAGAAGAGTCTGGGGAGGAAAGCACATACTCAAACAAAATGAAATCGAATGACAACCAAAAACCTCGTCATTCTAACTCGAAAATTTCAAAACAAAAGAAAGGTATTTATAGAGATTCTGGTGGTAGAACTAGACTTCAAATTGCATGTGATAAAGGTAAGTACGATGTTGCAAAGAGACTTATTGAAGAAGAGGATTACGACGTTAATGACCAGGACAATGCCGGCAACTCAGCTTTACACGAAGCTGCTCTAAATGGGCATTTGTCGATTGTAAAATTATTAATTTCTCATGGAGCAAATGTAAATATTCAATCATATGAAATGTTCAAGGACACCCCCTTAGTTGATGCGTCTGCAAACGGTCACCTGGATATTGTGAGGTATCTTCTAAGACATGGTGCAGATCCTACAATTCCAAATGCTAAAGGATTAACTGCATACGAATCAATAGAAGAGGATTCAGATTTAGATGAAAATGAAATAAAGGTGGTACAAGATATAAAGAAAAGTCTTACCGAAGCGACAAGGAAGTGGAACACGAAACATGGTATTCATGAATCTATCAACACTTCTGATAATAGTGGTCAGTCATCACCTATGAACAAGCATATAGAAGAATCGACAACAGCTTTCAGTGACGAGTTTTATTGGACAGACATTTCATCTTCGGGAGGTAAGAAAAAACTATTTAGAGCTTCGAAAGAAGGATATTTGCCTTATGTTGGATCTTATCTTGAAAACGGAGGTGTTCCAGATTTCAATGCATTTCTTGAAGCTGTGAAATTTGGACATGAGGATATAGCGAGTTTATTTTTGGCATTTGGTGCCAAGATCAATAAATTCAATAAAGAAGGTATGACGCCATTAATGATTGCTGTAGGTAGAAACCACTTAGGAACAGTGAAACTACTTCTGGAAGCTGGTGCTAACCCCACGTTGAAGGACAATAAGGGTCAAACTGCGATCTATCACTCAAAGCATAACATCTTCAATTCCATAAATGATGAAGAAATAAAGCTGTTGGAAACTGCCGTAACCAAATGGCATGAGAAAGATAATGGCGAACAGGTGAACAATACTTATGATTCTCATTCGGACACCGAGCAACGCATATCCAAAAAACGGTCACGGAATAGAAGGCGCGCGAAGTTTGAAAGTGAGGAGTCTTCTGAAGATGATTTGAGCGAAGAGGAAGAAGAAGAGTTTAATGTTCCAAAGAAGAGACACCAAACTACACAAAGGTCGTCTGCTTCAAGCACACGCCATAACAGTGAAGCAGGGCTTCACAAGCATACTCATGGTGATGACTTGAAAGGGAGATCTTCATCTATATCAGACTCTCTTCATGATAATGACAACCGTAAGACGTTGAAGTTCAAATCTTCCAGTAACACAGACATTTCTACAGCTTTGAATCAAGAACAAGGCCACATGGCTGGCGATAGAGCCGATGAGCACAGGAGACCCAAGTTTCAAACTCATCTGAGCGAATCACAAGTTCACAAAGAGGAAGAGATGATCAAGGAGACTCCTGAAGAGAGAGAGAAGCGGTTAAAGGCCGAGGAAGAATATATCCAGAAGAGGTTGCAACAGAAGAAGAAGAAGGAGATGGAGTTGCTACATAAGATGGAGATAGTACAGCAGAAACGTGAGAAGGAGAAAGAGAAGCAAAGGATAGAGGAAGAGAAGAGGCAAGAAGAGCTATTGAAGCAACAAGAGATCGAGCTTGCCAAACGGAAAGAGGCTGAGGAGTTAGACAGACGTAAAGCCATCAGGGCACTATACCCGCTAGGGTTGAAGCTGATTAGTTATACGAACAAGGACGACTACCACCGGTATTTGCCGTTGTATTATTATGTTGACGATGCAGATGGGACCCGATATGTGCTGGATATCCAGATGTCTGTGATATTAAAGGACGACGAGCTAACGAACCGAGAGTACGATCGGAAACACAAAGTCGGCAAGCAAGAGACGCGGCAGCTGTGGAACCTGCTGAAGTTCATATACTTGTATGGAGGCAACTTCACCAGCGACGACAGGCAGAGGTACGTGGTGAACTTTGACGGTGTGGACATCGAAACCCGTCTCGGGTTCGAGACGCTAGAGTACACGAAGTTCGCGAACCTGCCGATGCACTGGATCCCCCTGGATGCCATCCAGATGGACTCCCACATAAGAGACACTTTGCAAAACAACATGGTCCAGATCGACCTGTCCCCGCGCACCCGTCTCGGCGACAACTCTGCCACCACACCAGGCCAACCACAGCCTCAGCCTCAGCCTCAGCCACAGCCTCAGCCTCAGTCCCAGTCTCAGCCACCGAGACCCCTGCGGTTCAGACAGATACCAAGACCTCAGCGCATGTGGTAATAGTCCTAATATATAAGGTATAGAGCTATAGTGTAGTATTACCCGGAAATAACAGAAAAGTACATATACACGAAGTCCACGCGATCCGTCCCTTCCTCCCCTCTACCCACGTACACATCTACGAAGTCAACGCTTCCTCCGATCTGATTGGCCAGCGAACTACTGAAAAAACAAAAGGAAATCGCTGCCAGCTTCCTTCGGCAGGGGAGACAAAGGAGACAACGGGGATAAGTTGGTTTTGCGTAGAACAGCCCGCACAGCATCCTTTGTTTCTATAAGCTTTTCCCTCGAGAGTCATAATTTTCCATTCTGTGCAAACTTCTTCTAATTGGCTGTCTATTGCGTGAGCAATGGGACCATTCATGCAACAAATATATAAAACAGTTGTGAAACTGGTTCCTTGCTTGCGTCGTGTTTTCTTTAGACTACAATACCAAGAAACAAAAAGAACGAAATAATGTTGCGTACTCTTCCTAAAGTTTGTCGTGTCACTCCTGTCAGGTTTGCACAAAGTGCTGCTATTTCCAAGGCCTCTATCATGGACCTGCCTTCCAGATGGGAGAGCATGCCATCCACCGAGCAACAGAACATTGTGAGCAAGCTTGCTGAGCGTCAGAAGCTGCCATGGAACCAGCTAACAGAGACCGAGAAGCAGGCTGCGTGGTATATCTCATATGGTGAGTGGGGTCCTAGACGACCTGTGCACGGTAAAGGTGATGTTGCCTACATCACAAAGGGTGTTATCCTCGGTCTGGGTATCTCCATCGGCCTGTTTGCTTTCATAAGGCAATTTGCAGGCGACTATCCAAAGTCCATGAACAAGGAATGGCAGTTGAAGTCCGACGAGTACTTGAAGTCCAAGAATGCAAACCCATGGGGTGGTTACTCTCAAGTGCAATCCAAGTAAAGCAATGTTCAGAGCGGTATATTTTGTTTAATCTATATTACTGATTCACTAAAACAGCAGAACAACTACCAAGAAAGAAAACAACAACGAACAATATCTTAATTATTATGAAATAAGAGCGTGACTGGTACTAGATGTTGTGCTACCTCCTCTACCATTGCCTTCTATTGTGTTTTAATCTTAGTTATGAAGACATTACTGAAAGGTCCAGTTGCGTAACTATGCCAACCGGCTCCTTCATCTACATCTAATACTTCTTTTTTTTTATTTCCTAAACATTGATCAATTCCATTTTGTTCACATTAATGCTCGATTGCCAGTGGCTTTCACTCCCACATCGAGCTTACCTTTTTATATAAGAATGATCAACTTATTTATCATATATTCTACAAAAAATAGAAGAATTTTTTTAGTTTGAAAGCTACTCCACCCTCACCGAAACACGTACTTGTTCCTGAACTCACCACTTGGTATCAACATCCAAGTTAAGAAGCACTAGCCATTCATTGGAGCCAGTGAACAATCGTCCCATTTATTACTGCTTGCTTACTCATACTGCTTGAACAGGAATATTATCAGTCACGTGAATACCGAGCAACCCTCATGAAAAAAGTGAAAAGCGATGCGATGAGCTGGGCATTGATCAATGCACAACACTAGGCAAGCTCATCGCTAGGTGTAAGCTGATAAAACACTGGTGAATTGCAGATTACAAGTTCTCACAAAAACTATTGAACACAGTGGAGTAAGCTTGTGATTATTAGGATGTCCTTTTCCTTTGGTTTCACTTCAGAATCATTCAGTGATGACGAGCTGAATGATGACATTGTAAATGTGCAACAGAGCCAGTCCGATGCTCAAAATAGCTTGGCTATTAACCCATTGGATGATCCACGTTTAGTTTCTCCAGAGGTAATTCAGCCCGAGGTTTTGGATTTCAGCAGTGTGGTGAGGTCATTAAAAGATGTGAGATTGACTTTTGAAACGCTGTCACTATTTGACGGGCAAATTCAACTGTATAGAAGAGAGCTTTTTGATGTTAAGCATCAATTGATGTCAGAGTCTAATGTTGAACAAACTACGACAAATGAAAATGGTGACCCCATACTTGAGATTCTACTCGGTGATACAGCAGAGGATGTGAGAAAGAATGTCTACGAAGGTGGATTAAAATCCTGGGAGTGTTCCATAGACATTATCGAACTACTAAATAACCATGGTAAAGATTTTTCCACCGAACAGATATTTGATATGGGCTGTGGTACGGCATTGCCTTCGACATTCGTATTTGGCAAATACCTACAATCTAAACTAGACTCAGGACTTAACCTGATATTAGCTGATTACAACAAAAGCGTGCTGGAACTGGTAACTTTACCAAACTTAATAATTACTTGGGCGAAAACTGTATTAACAGAAGATGAATGGATCTCTTTACAGAGAAGTTCAGATGAAAACGTAGCAATTGTCGGAGATGAGCTTCTACTGACAACAATTCTATTACAGGCCTTCATGGATGACTTGAGTGCTAGAAAAATCAAAATCAATTTAATATCTGGATCATGGGGAAGAGTCTTCTCAAATCTTGTGAGACATCATGTAACCCCTACCCGTCCTCTACTAGTATTTTCATCAGAGACCATATACCAACCAGAAAACTTGCCTGTTGTTGCGGAAACGTTATTAGATTTATACCAAGGTGATAATCGGACAAGTACAAAGGCTTTAGTTGCTGCAAAAGATATATATTTTGGTGTTGGTGGAAGCGTAATTGAATTTGAATCGTATTTGAGAAAACGCTTGACCGAATCAAATCTACCCATAACTTTTGACACATTCAAGGTGAATTCAAACTTAAAAAGATCGATTGTTGCTTTGCAATCGACCTAATCATTATTGAATAGTATCGAAATAAAAGAATTCATGTACAATTATCTTATCTTTACTTTATTCTCAATTCATTCTCTATTTGCATTAAAAACTATTTGATTATATAATTCCATTTTAACTAAATTTTTATACTTAGTCATTACAATAAGTTAATACTGAGGTCTTACTTCCTTCCTTACTTACTTACTTCTTTCTTCATCTTTTCAAGAAACTCTCTGTAACTTAATGTCTTCATTATATTGTCCTCAACAAAAGCAGTTGCAGCCCACATTCTCAAAGATGCTAGTTCTCTTGTACCTTGACTAAAGGAGTCATTTATAGTTGGACCACTAACAATGTAAAGCGTCTTATATACTGTCGTATCATCACTAGTTCTTAACTGATCAATGATGTTGCAGACTCTCTCATTAAATTGCGATCCTTCAACTCTGAATAAATCGTGTTTTCCAACTGGAACTTGAGACATTTCAGGAACCCCAAACACATCGCTTAGTAATTCAGGCACAGCTTCACCACCAACCCAAAGGAAAAGCTCGGAGCCATTGTCAATCAAATATAGACCATACTTTTCCATCAATATTGCAGTATCATTAATGCATTCCGGCAATATAACATTTCCAGTTTCATCTGTATACCCACAGTCATCTCCCATGTCATGCATGGAATATATCGATGGGTATATGCTAGTTATTAGACTTTTGATCGGAACAGACTCCAAAACATTCAAGGAGTAGGCTCTATGATCACTAGGAACAACACCAGCCCTGAAGGCCATGTGCTTCATCAATGCGTGCATTAACAATGGGAGGATTCTTAAATTTGTAGACAACTTAAGGGGTACAACACCCCCAGTGTTTGTTACTACTAGCTCCTTTTTGTATGTGCTCAAAATATCCAGTGTAGTTTTCTGAATTAGATCCCTAGCATCGTCAATACTTGATGAGTTAGCCTTTTGGACTGCTCTTTGTGTGATTTGTGCTGCAACAGCTTGTTGATCTACGCAAGCGAACACCTCTGAGATAGATTGTGTTGTCGGTAAAGCCAGTGTGATCACCCTAATTCTTCTTTGTCCATTATTTAACGAAAGTAGAACGGCAACTTGAAAATAACAATAATCTGTTGTGATCGTGTCTTCAATAGAAATATCGAACACATACGATTGATCTCTTGGCATTGTCGAAAAAGCGCATAGATCAGAAGACCTATTAAAGAAATGACCATAAAATGCACTTGTTTTCAACCCAGTAGACCCACGAGCTCTCATGACCGTTTCAAAAGAAATGTCCATTGTAATATGCTTTGAAAACTCAGTCGTAAATTTGTTAAAATCAGATATATTGGAAGCATTATATCCTGGATAAAAGTGTGTTTGACCTGCTGTGTATCGAGGCAGGTTCGATAACGTGGCAACATCAACATAGTCATCGGATGCCAAAAATAAATCGATTGTGATTTGAGTTTTACTACATTCAACTGTAAATGTCTTGTAAAATGAATCTTGACACGATAGCAATTGACTCGATTCTTTTGTTGTCCCTGATACACCACTTTCATTTCTTCTTTGCAGTGATCCAATACCTGCATTTGGTAAAGATGCTGATATGACTATTAACTTTCCACCAACCCCACCAATTAATTTCTGTGCTGTTCTAAGAGCTGGACCTAAAGCAAACTTAGTAGAAACATTAATCTCAAACAATTGCTTTATCTTTTCTAATGCCAATTGTACATTTTGTTTACACCGTGATAGTGAAACAACAAGCGAATTTGGTAAAGGAATGTATGGTTCATCAATATCAGCCACGTCTAGAATTCTGAATTTATTGGAAACATCATCAGCAGGAATTGATAAAATATGCAAGGCATGGTCCACAAGAATAATTGAAATCTTGGTTCTATTATCCCTATTAGGCAAATATTCTAGTTGTTGTTTAAGTGTTTCAATTGTACTGACAAATAAACCATTTTTTATGGCATTTTGAGAGACATCTATTATGAATGTGTAGATCGAAGGAGGAGGGGGTCTGACTGTGTATTCCTTTGGTGCAACATATTCCATGACAGCATTTTTAATCTCGGTCCTATCCAATCTGTTTACAATGTTGGTATCTATTGAAGATTGATCGAATTGCATTGGTAAATCGTTAGCCAATCTACAGAAATTACATCTCCAACGTCTTCCTTGCTCAATAAACTTTGCAAATGGGTTGATATAAGAACGACAACGACGACATCTGACAATTAGACATTCTTCATTTAATGGAGGCGCATTAACATCATCATTCAAATGCTGATAAGGCTTGATTACCAACGCAAATGGAAGCTTGGTTTTCTTCAGCAGAGAGTTAGTCTTGGGCACTGCATTTAGTGTACTTCTAATATAATCTGGAGATGCATTACTCTTATCTGATGGCACTGACATGATATCAGGCGATAAATTAATAGGAGGAGGTGGTAATCCAAGATCCTTGATAGGTGGCGGCAAATCAGATAGCAAATCAATTGGGTACAGTTGATTGACTTGTTTTACTGAAGTACCTCCATTACCAAACGCAGCATTGTAATTATTCATACCATTTTCATTATAATTTTGATACAATGCTGGGCTTTGAGGACCATTCAATTGGCCTTGTAAAGGCTGATTGAAATCGGGAACATTATGCAACTGCATATTATGTAGTGAATCGGCAGTCTGATCAATTTGGTTATTCAATACCTCTTGAATAGGCGTCACTAATGGAACTGGCTCTTGATAATTAGCTTGTGAAGGCAAAACACCTGGCTGCTGGACATCCTGGTAGCCAGTTTGACCGGCCTGAGCCAAGCCGAATTGAGCTTGTGGATATACACGCCTTTTGTGATGTGACATAAGTGTAATTGACTTTTCTTCAGCAATTTGGAGGGTTTTGTCAATTGCCCAGTGTAGTTGCTTTTAAACCTTTTCACTTATATTCTCAAATACCACCTGTCAAATTCAGTGTCCTCATGTGAATGCTTCGTTAATGGAATGTACGGTGACTTAGGGAAAAAACGATGAAAGTGCTCGGTGCCAAGCCCTCGAGGATTTCGACGGTAAATCATATTGACCGGAATTTGGACTCCCGTATAAGGTAAGATCATCACTGCATTAATTGACAGCTGATTTGAATGTGGGTCCCATTGTTTCACGTTTATGAACATAAGCCCAACTTCAATGACAAGCTACCCGATAAAATGATATAGTATAAAGATTTAATTATTGTACACAGTATCCTGCTGGATTTTATTAACAATAGGCAGCACCATAATTTCCAGCAATCAGATTCTTCACAACAAGTAATCATGACAACATTAAAGAGTACTTTTTTCCACAGTAGATATGACCAAAATGTCACCTAGGGCTTGTTCCAACTCTCTGTTGTAGTACAACTGCTCTTAATTATTCTAGTCTCTTTCTTGAACAAGTACTTGCAAAGCTAGATATCTGGATTTCTCGGACTAATATAAACATGGATTTTTCAATCAAGAAAGTTAGTAGGCCACATCATGAACTCCATAGTCTAACCCAATACCATATAACTCTTCTAAAATAACATTTGCTATATTTAATACGTTTAAAAACAATTATATTATGTAATTGACAAGAACGCGTAAATCCAGATCTAGAGTACATCTCTTTCATGCAGTGAATATACCGCGCAACAGGATGAACTGCTAGGATTATATGCTAGAAAATCAAAAAAAAAGGTGAAATACACAATGCAGGAACCTAATTACGTAAGAAAACGTAGAAAGTTGAAAAGTGATTTGAGCTCCGCGGCTTTTCTTCTTCTTTTAACGCATTCAACCATTTAAGCGCAATTTGATCATTTGAGCAAAATATGACGTCATTTCATACTAACACTGAATTCTGATCGAAAAATGTGTCGATCACTTGTATGCAGCAATGCTCAGCCTGTTCCTAAGGGGATACCGCTCAGTATAAATATGAACTACACAAGACAATTGAGTTGCCTTGGTAGGTGCACTTGTAGTACTTGTATTTCTTCCAGGTCAATCGAAGTAGCAAACACAAGTTAAGAATCAGTCCCAATGTCTAAGGAAAGCATTGAACTTTTCAACTTAAGGCCTAATGAGGAATTGTTCTCTCCATGCGTAATCATCCATGGTTCCATTGGTAAAGGTCAAACGGCTTCAAATATACAGGTGCAGCATCCTCAATTACCTCCGTTAACTTTCCCTGTCCATGACAGCCATTTCAAGGCTACGATTATTCTCACTCCTGGTGCAAATCGATTAACTTTCATTACTGACACTAATGTCTCCAAAGTTGTAGACTGCTTCTATAGTCCCCTGGACCAGAATGTCCCCGTACACTTATGTCTGATTGTTGCTAAGGACTCTCCATTGGAGTTTGATTCGCCGGCTTCACAGAAAGCTAAGGAAGGTGGTAACGGTCTAGATTTAGCCATTAAGAAAATGAGAGTCGGTGCAAGACTGATGCAGGCTTTCACTAACGAGCAAATGTTAAGAAACGGTTTTGGACACAGAACTATTCGGTTTGTTGAAGAATATACCTGGGATACCCAATTTGCCCAAAGAATCGCTATGAGAAATACTGTTAAAATCCACATTGTTCGCTCTGACAAAACTACAAAAGAAATCAGGGACCCTGATGTTGCTCAGCAAAACGACAAAGCAAAAGACCAAGGCGGACTATTTGGCATTGCCATGGATGCTTTGAAGAAGTATGGTGGACCATTTACCCAAAATGAAAAACCAGTTCAGGCTGCTTGTGTATTTCTTGACACACATTGGGACGGTAAACTGATTAGAGGCCACGCTGCTTTAGGCGGAGGAGATGCCGATATTAAGCTGGCTATATTTGGTTCTCATGGTATGTACTCATGGCCTACTTGTATGGAACAACTGATTCCGTATTTCACTGATGAAACTAGAGCCTCAACAAAGGAGGTCGCTAACGATTGTAACGAATGTGGTACCCATTGGGAATGCTTGAACATCACTCTTGGTGCCTTTATGCACGAAATTGGACATTTGCTTGGTTCGCCACATCAAGTCAATGGTGTTATGCTGAGAGATTATGTAAGGTTCAACAGATCGTTCTTAACCAAGGAATCGTATTCTTTACGCACAAATTCTAATGGAGCCAAACCACCTATCTTCCCGAAAGAAGAATGTACTTGGAATAGATTGGATCTTTTAAGGTATCTATATCATCCAACTTTCACTGTTCCTCAAGACTATTATGATGCTTCTTTCATGAGGCCGGGCCGTCTTGGTAACTTTGATTATCCTAAGCCCTCTGTATATAATCAAGGTAACAACATCTTTACATTGACTTCTAAGACGGGTATTTATTTGATTGAAATTATTTGTGGAGATCTGGCTAAAGCACACATAGAATATTTACCTTTGTCCTTGGGTGGTACTGGACCTCAAAAAGAGGTAACTTTGTCATTGGATGAGCTGAGAAGTAGGATACCTCCGAATGATGTGCCGGAACATAGCAACTCTTTTGCACTCCGTGTCCTAGCTGTAAACACTTCTGACCTCTTCATTGAAAATTTCCCAAAATCGTTGAGTGGAGGTGATATTAATATGAGCAAATATGGTTATCCTTCTTCTGTGGTAGGCCACAAGTCTGCAGTATCTGGTAGACTTGAGAATAGTCAAGAAACAGGGATTATACCTGTTGATATGAGGACCGTTACTAAAGTCACCGTCTACTACGCACATGCTCTAATGGGGCTAGTTTTTACTTGTAGTGACCCAGTTGCAATTCCTGCCATACCACCAAGAACCTATGAAGGGCAAAAACAAGCGCCTATGACCACATCTAACAAGAAATCAAAAAATGTTGTATTCGGTAAACAAGAGGGCAATAAATTGGATTTCGTTTTACAACCAAACGAAGAAATCGTAGGATTCAACTTAAGATGTGGCTGGTGGATCGATGCTATCCAAATTGTAACAAATACTGGTCGTATGTCACCTATGTTAGGTAATTCAGGTGGTGGGCTATCTGAAGTTCAACCGCCAGCTGGTCAAAGAATCCTTGGTATTTATGGATCAGTTGGAGGCTGGGTTGACGCATTTGGTATTGTATACGGAGCTATATAATAAATAAAGTAATATATAGTTTATTTTTGGATAATTATTCCAATTAATGTGAATATTGAATTATCTTTTATTACTGAGATTTGAATATTATATTAGTTGAAAACATTCTATAAAATAGGGAATATTAAAAGAATTAAAAGTATAAGTTTAGCATAAAAGTAAATCAGCTTGATGGAAGGGGTAAAATATAAGTTATTGCACTCATTTCGACTTATTACCAGTAAAGGTAGAAAAGAAAAAAAAAAAAACAAAACAAAAAAATAAATGAAAAAAACACCCCAGTAATCCATCATAATTAAAGAAGCAAAACAATATCATCATCTATGATAGTTTTGATCACAATTAATCATAAAAGAAGTAAAAAATTTAGTCATCATTCATTAAAATTGATTTTTTTGGTTTATTAATTACTTTATCTTGAATTCTTGGGTCATATCTACCAGAGGGCCCAACTGTGTTCATCGAATTCATTAATGTGGGCTGGTTAAAATCATTTTTGATTGGCCTGCTACTACCCATAGCTTGTTGGCTACCACTTATATTTTCATGGTCTTTAGATGTTTCGGATGGAGGTGAGGCAACATCTACAGAATTTCTACGAAGAAGGAAATCATTTGGGTTAGAATTGGCACTAGGAGGTGCAGTAGGAACTTCAGAATATCTTCTCTCCTTGTGTACTAAGCCAATTTCTCTTACCTTAGTTGTGTTCAAGTCAGACTCAGGAACTTTAAAGAATAGATCTTTGTCTTCGTCGTACTCCCAGAGTGACCACTCCATACCATATGGCTTCGGTTCCAAACAGTAAACACAATGTAGTGGAACATCCAAGTTAGCAATAATATCAGTGCGCAAGTTCATATAGTAGCCTAGTAAGACACGTGCCACTACTCTATGTGTAATGATAAGGACATTATCCTCAATTCTTTCCAGTTCTGTAATCACTGGCCTTACTCTATTAATAACATCCATGTATGATTCACCACCTATACCAGGATATCTATACCGCAGTTTATCAATCTTTCTCTTTTCGAACTCCACTGGAAAGTTTTCTTGAATCATTGGGTAAGTCATGCCATTAAAGTCACCTACCCCTAATTCGTCTAACATACGCATCTCTTTCTTAGGATAGTCTTCATCAGCAAACCAGTGTGCAGTTTCAATTGTTCTTGACCTCATACTCGTCCATACAAAGAAATCATTGCATTGGTAAGGTTGGGGTTCTGGAGTACCTGTGCCCATTGTGGATTGTTCACCATTTGTGAGATTATTCTTTAGTGCAGCTTCTCTCCTACGCTTATCCTTCTCATATTGATCTCTTTGTCTTTTAGCGTTTTCTATTTCACGGTTGTAAAATGCTATTCTCTGCTCGTTTATAAAGTTTGATAGAGCCTTAGCATAGCGCTTACCACGCTCTGTTAGATGTGAATCTCCACCTATCTTACCGCTGACATTGTCTTCACTTTCGCCACTTCTTGTGATCCATATTTGTCTTTCACGAAGGTTAAAGTTCAATAAATAATATACGGTCTGCGATGCTAAGAAACCCTCGATATTGTAGGCTATCACTTTCTTACCCACATCGACCATTTTAATATAGCAGATATCTTCCGAGTCGTCAATTGGTTCATAGGCTGTTAAATAATTTGCCAACCGTTCTTTGAAGTCCCTCAACGATTTCTCGGGATCTTTACCCTTATAGTCAGGACCAAACACTTTCAATCGCACGTTTCTTTCCACAAGCTCTCTGTTTGTACAGATGGATTCCAGAAACAACACCTTGAGGTTCGGGTTCCTCTTTCTTATCTTATCCAAAATGGCTTTTCTTCTTGCCACTGTGGAGTTAGTAGCGTCAAATATTCCCACAGATCCCATTCCGTTCAGTAAGTAGTCTAGTAACTCATCCAAAGTGTCCAAGGCCCATTTGTCTCTAAGTTTCTTGTACTCCTCGTTAGATGGGTCAAAGAATTTAGAGTCTTGTTCATGCAACGAGTGCTCTTTGGAGTATTGTCTTCTGGTATTACCGACATTGAACACTTTGCAGTAGTACATCAAGTAGTTCAAGTATCGAGAGAGTTTATTGGTGATGAAGGACTTACCTGTAGCAGGCAAGCCGACCATCACGATTATAAGCTTGGAGCCCGCATCTTTGCTAGAGATCATGCCATCGGGAGAGTCCTTAGACCTAGTCAGTCCCGGCACATCTATCGTAGACACTTTCTTCGAGGAGTACTCAAGGGAGTTTGCCGCCAGCAGGTCCCTGAACGAGCCTTTGCTCTTCGTAGACAGCTTCACCGTCTCGCTGTCGCTGTTGTGATCGCTTGACTTCCCAGTATCATTGTCACCGGCACCCTGCTCCTCATCATCATCGTGCGCAATATTCAGCTGGCTAAACTTGGTCAGGTCCAGCGCACTTCTGTTCTCAGGCGAGTCAGTAGGCGTGTTCTCCTCAGACAATCCGGGAGAGTTCCACGCACTGGTGATCGGCGTATCGCTCAGCGGCCGCCGCTCAAACTTCGGAAGCGCCTCCCGCTTCAGCGACTCCGCCACGGCCTCCTGGTGTATGCTCACATGCTTCTCGTTCTTCCGCTCAGTCGGCTCCACATCTGAGTCACTCGGCGCTCCCACAGGATCCGTATAGTCCACAGACTTGAACATTCCTAGCGTTTTTTTCTGCTGTACTAGTGTCACACTGTACTTTGCCACCGCTAGAGAAGAAAGCTAGGCGAGGAACCCTCCCCCAGACGGGAAGAAACATCACTGACTATTTATATGAGTCAGGTTTTGTGTGTGTGTGACTGGAAGAATATGATACTGTTATACGGAATAGCGGGGGAGGGGTTTTGCTCAGCATTAGGGGTCGATCATCCCTACCAAAGTGCAAGAATCTCCACTGAAACACTCGTAGTGCCACATAGGATAATCTGACAGAGAGGATTAGTGTATTACCCCCCCAAACGGAATATCCCACTGTAATTACGTAGTGTGATCTAGTAAATCTGTACTGCCATATCTCTTTGCAACGTGTACAGGTCATCCACATCCCAGAGGAATGAAGTAGTGTTACTGACAACCTGCGCAGGAGAGACAGGTTTGACACCAAAATGACGGGGACAAAGATCTGGCTCGTTAATATAATGCACAGAAAACTAGGCACAGACGCTGGAAAAGAAACCCACTGCAATCTCGCACGCAGAAGGCTGTCCAGAACATTTTTTTTCCGTTGGAGAGTCCTGCTATTCTGTGCTTGCTGTTCTGTGCTTGCTGTTCTGTGCTTGCTATTCTGAGCTTTCTCTCGTGAGCGTTTAAGGTGAAAGCGGGGCTAACAGCCAGCCGTAGCACTGCCTTCCAATTGGGGGAAGAGACTTTATAACTAATAAAACTCTTCCAGGTACGGAAAAACTGTTACGGTCTACGGTTGTTTGTGTGGGAGTTTTATTCATTACCCCGCACTGATTAGGGCACAGTGTGTAACTGAGAGCAGATCCTCCACGGGTATCTTTAGAAGAGCACGGAAAAAGCCGCAGAAGAAAAAAATTGAAAAACCAATAATTTGATCTCGAGAGGAATTGCGCACAGATATAAAGTGCCACTTTTGCAAGAGACATGAGTGTGTGCGGCATTATCTAAGTTCATATTGCCTTTATTAATGAGTAAAGTAAATGTAATTAGTGATGTGTCACATGATTTAGTTTGCCATTGCTTGCCTAGCGCTGTATGCTAGGTCGAGGCATGGCACTGAGCTGAGTAACAACAAGGCTACGCTTTTACAAATTGTTAAAAGCATATAATTGTGCGGTAATAATATAGTATGACTGAATTAGAAAATATATATGAATTATAACATAGGAGTAAAGCACAACAAAGAGAAGGGAAAATAATATAGTAGTGTAATTGTGGATATGTCAAAATTTAATGAGTAAAATAAATGACAGAATTATGCAACTCAATAACACTTTCTTTCTATTCTCTTTTCCTTAATTGCACAGACATTGTGTGAAAGGAAGGGGTTTCTCTTTTAACAAATTGAAATGAAGTAAAATGAAGTTATATCAAAGAGAGAGAGGAAAAAAAAAGGAAATGTTAATGCATTTTCACTTGTAATGTACACCAAACGATAGTTGACTTCTTCTTTTGCGCTTCTTTAGAATAGAAGAAAAAAAAATAAATTTTTTAATAGTAATAATAATAGTAATAAAATAATGCAAAACCATAAAACTGTTGGGGGTGGGTAAAGGAAAAAAAATAAAATTGAAAATAAAACAAATCGGAAATGATATCGCTGCAAATTACAAGTGTTCAAAAGAAATACTTGAAAATGAATGGAGAGACAAAATAAAAACAAAAAATTTAATGAACTTGTGCAAAAAAGTTAAGAAATATGTGGTCAGACACACTTAGTTTAATAGCGCCTTTTGAATGGCATGGAAATGCAAAAAAACTTAGCGGCATGGTTCTAGGATTACCAGCAAGTGAATAATGTTAATGTATTGCAATTTGAAATCGATGAGGACTATGATACAGTAGCGAATCCTGTTTGAGTCTAACGAATTTGGTGAGGAACGTTACCGCATCTATCCTTACCGAAATTAATTTTCAAACTCTTAAAATGAGGATTCGATTTAATCTTGTCCATGGCAAATATGGCGTTATTGATATTGGTGAAATTAATAAAGCAACATTTCTTCTCAACCAAAAAGTTAATTTGTTCAACTTCTCCGTATTCTTGGAAAATGGCACGAAGGGCAGTTTCGTTGAAAATAGGCTGTTCTTTCTTCGAGTCAGCTTCAAAATCAATGTTTCCTAGGTACACATTTCTTGAAGCACCGTTGCTAACAGCAAGAGCTAATGCATTTGGTAATGGACCAGAATGTTTACCCCAACCAACTTTACAACGCTGTCTTTGGATTGTGAAGCCATATAGGGAACTCATTGCATAAAATTGGGCTGCTGCGGTTGGATCAATAAATGTTACAAAACAAACATGCCTGTCATCAAGCAGTTTAATAGATTGTAATAGACCTCCACGAACAGCATTACAAATTTCTTCGATCTTCACTCCTTTTGGTAAATTACCTAAATAAACTGTTCTGTTACCAAGGTTGTTTGGACCACCTGCTGAGGTTGCAATAGCAGCAGCAGCGGCAGATTGTTGCAAAAGAGCATTAGAAATAAACTCACGATCAGTGTATCTCATTAGATGTTCCATTTCTGGTTGAACACCTAAGAATTGGGCGGCATTGTGTTGTTGAGTTTTAGTAATAAATGCACATCTATCTTTACCATAGAAAATCTTCTTCTCTTGGTAAAATGGGTTCTTTTGAGCCAAGGTTGAAACAACTTTGATTGCAGTGGCAATTGAAGAGAAATGTACAAATGCAATATCTTTTTCAGGAATTATTTTAATGGAATCTATTTCACCATACTCCTTTAAGTCTTCGCGTAATTTTTCTTCAGTCAAAGGCTCTTTGTTCTCCTTGGAACTTCTGTCGTTGTTACCTTGACCGATGTACACATTTCTTGTCGCACCATCGTTAATGATACGAGATGCAATAGAAGGATCCAATACGGTTGGTTTACCCCAACCAACTTTAATATCTCTGTTATCGATATTTAATCTCTTTAGAATTGCATCAGAATGAAACAAAAGTGCAGAGCTTTCTTCAACGAATGAAATGAAGGCACACATCTTTTCAGGTAAAATCTTGGCTTCTTCAACCACACCACTACGAACATGATCTAAAAGTTCTTTGATGGTTAATGATGGAGGAATGTTACCTAAATAGACGGTTCTGCTTGGGGCGCTTGTGAAATCCAAAGGATTATTGTTCTTTTGATTGTTAATCATGATTGAAGCTGGCGCATTAGCTTGTGTAAAAGCAGAAGCAGCTGCCAAGGTGTTGTTCTGAGTCATACCCAGGTTAGCCACACTCGAAATTGTACCATTAGTGCTTTGTTGGTTATGAAACATATGATCGGTGGGTGCAGATAAAGATGACAAGGAAGAAACTTGACTTAAGGAATAATCATCTGAGTCTGCAGTTAGAGTGCCGTTCAATCCCAAGCTGGTAATCTGATGTTTACTTTGTTGCAATGGTGAGATACCAGTCATTCTTGAGTTAGTGATATTTTGCTGATTCAAAATATTTTCATTGTTAAACATTGGTCTCTGAACTGGCTGGATAAATTTGGAGTTCAAATCTCTTGGCCAATTCTGAGCTGCCATATTCTGGTTAGCCAATAGTTGGGCCTCATGGGGCATGACATTTTCACGAGGCATTTGCAGCATACCATTACCCATCATCATGCCATTAGCTGGTATGGTATTTGAATTACTAAATAATCCTCCATTAGAAACAGGTATCTTGTTGTTGTCATAATACAAATGAGAATTCAAGTTGGGTTCATCTAAGAATATGCTTTTAGCAGTGTATGCTTGAGTGTGATCCGGAAAAGAAGACATACTGTGATAGATTTTAGTTGAGTAGATTTGCTTTTTGTGGTAAAATCTTTAATGATATTAGAAAATAAATTGATAATTTTTTTTTCTTTCTTTAGTTTATTTTTCTTCGATGAAATATAATAATATAATCCTGGTTTACCAAATGTTATGAATTATATGGTTTGTTTGTATCTCTTTTTGGGGAAATGAAATTCTTGCAAATAATATGGATCCTGTGGAAGGGAATCAAAGTCAAATGAATGAAATGAAATGAATAAAAATGAAATTATTAACAAATGGAAAAGAAGTGAATTAAAATAAAACACAAAAAATGAAATAAAGAATTGAATGTTAAAAAAATGTTGAAATTCTAGGAACAAAAAAAAAGTTGAGAGAAAATATGATCTGAATTTTGTCGAACTTACACTAACTTCTTTGTTATCTTCAAATTTTGTATTTTTTTTTTCTTTCTGAGTCTGTATAAGAGTAAAAAGTTTATTCAATAAAAGGTTATCAAAATAATCTTTTATTCTTGTAGCTCTGATAAAACTTGCTAGGATAATGATTAATCAGTTACTCTTGTTGTTTTGAAAATTTATGACGCCTTGAAACAGAAACCTAAAGAACGGACACCTGAGATTTCTTACTCAAAGTTCCTAAAACTATTTTTCCTCTGTTCGATGCCTTTCGATCTGCTCTTGTTTTCTAATTGATAGCTGTAATTAAGGATTCTCCTTTGAAAGCACTTGAACAGATTCAAATACACAATTTCTTGCAGTGACGGTTACTAATACTTGTGGTCAATAGTGTTTCCCACCTTGCCAACGGATGCAAACACAAAAGTAGACCTCATCGCATCTTGTATTATCTGGAGATTTTTTTTTGTCACAATTATGAAGTTTCCTTCTGGAAGAAAAATTTTAACTACTACGTTATATGTGATGAGTCTAGAGTGAAGATATATAAACGTTACATTGCTCTACTCAATCAGTTCTCTATTGTTAGAAGTACGTACTTTTCAAGTATTTCTCAAGTTAAAGTTCTTCTTAGACTGTTTCTTTTGCAATGTGTGTTGTTTTGAGCGTCTTAAAAGCACACTTCTACCCTGTTATACACACTGATAATCAACAAAATTTTGTGTCCTAGAAATAATAATGCAGTAGATATTATATTGATATAACAATATTATGTACACTATGAAATAAACGGTTAGCATCATTTGTAGATGTAACTCATCAATGCACTTCAACTGATTTATGTGCCTTTTTATAGCAGTAATCACGATGGGATCATAGCCGATGGAGGACTAAAAGCGCGACTCTAAACTGCAAAAAAAGAGCCATAGCAATAGTATGTATATGTGTATTGGATGTACCAAGCAAGGATAAAATCATAGACCCGTCGGATTATGTTCCCATTCCAGCTCCTCAATAGATCAATATCAAGTGTAGTACGCAATAGCGTGCTGAGACCCCTACCTATGATGGCAGCCACTAAGCCATTGATGGCCCCAAGGATGCTATTACTATTCAACCGTGGGTTTAAAGTCAGAACATCTGTGAAGAAGATGTGCAGTGATTGTTATATTGTAAGAAGAAAAGGTAGAGTGTATGTCTACTGTAAGTCCAACAAGAAGCATAAACAACGCCAAGGATAATGGCACAAAAGTCTACATCGATAGGTAATGGGAATAGAATATCCACACTAAGCAAATAGCCTGTAAATAATTGCAAAAGCCGACAATACTAGTTCAACTTCCTTTTCCCATTGTATCTAGTCAAATAACATTCATCATCGGCACTGGACAATAGAGTATTGGTATATGACAAATTTTATCATGTAATTTAAAAAGCATTCTATAAATAATTTATATGAAGTAATAAAGACTATGGCTTTATAAATGCTATCTTTTCAAGTACTATACAAAAATTAAAACAAAAACAACATCAATGCTTGTCATCGCTTCATTTAAATTGCCCAAATGGACAAACCAACACCACCGATTACAATGTTCGCTTTACCCTCTTTGTCCTCGATTGTATCTATACAACCAGTGTCAGCTATGGTGGTGTACTTTTCTGATTCCAACTTCAGTTCATCACACTCAAATGACCAAACTCTGACAATCTGGTCAACTGAACAGGACACTAGTCTTTCGTGATTGTCAATTGAACACAAGGCGGTACCAGTAATAGTAGAGGCAGCAGCCTTAGCAATGGTGGATTTAACTGCTGCAACAAATGACATGTCCGGGTTGCATTGAACAGAGGTTAGGGCAAGGGCGTTATCATCACCGCCAGTGAAAATTCTAAACTTCTTATCAGACTCTTGTAGTAAAGTCATCGTCTTGATACCAGATTGATGAGCAATGACATCAAATATACGCTCATTTGATAGGCTAACAGAGGAGTCTGTATTTAGTGAGGATTTCATGTAAATCTTGTTGTTTTCTATTGAGAAGCCTGCTTTTAAGACCTGATCAGTGACATTGTAACCAAATAGATGACCATCAGTAGCCGAAGCTAAAAGCAATAAATTATCTTTGACAGTTAAAAGTTCTGTACCCAACAAACAACATGTTTTGTATAAACCACTGACTAGTAAAGTGAATGTATTGGCCTCTGAAGAGTAATACCATAATTTAATCATTGAATCAGAGTAAACTGTGGATAACAAGAAGTCTTGTTCATTGCTGTTGACAAATGACACAGAGAAATCCATAATACGTAAGTCAGGATTATCATTTGATGTTGGAAGGACTTGCTTACACATCATGTATGGACGAATTCTGTTATAATTTACCTTCCATAAGAAAAGCTCCTCTCTAGCACTTGAAGAGATAACCATGCTGTTACTGATTGCTCTACATTTTTGCAAGCCAGAAACATGTCTTCTTTCTGTCCAGTAAGTCTTGATTTTTCTCGAATTTGGATCATAATAAGAAAGCTTGATAGTTGTATCCTCAGAACCTGTACAGAAGAAATAACCCTTGAAGTCTTTATTGTCAGGCATTATAGTGACATCGCGAATTTCTCTACCATGCAAACCTGGTTCCAAAACATGAGGGTAAATCGATTTCTTAAAGTGTCTAATAAAAAGTTTAGAAGCCTTGATATATGTCAACACAAGATCTTCTACATTCTCTTTGCAGAAATGCCATTGCCTATGGGCTCCACCGCAAACTTCGCTGGCTATTTCCAAACATTCTGTTTCATCATATATATAAAACAAAGATGACTTGAAGCCATATGTAATAAAATTCAGTCTTGAATCCAAATATGATCCCTCAAGAAAGCCTTTTGTGATTTTGTTTGAGTGCAATACTTCATAAAACCCATCATTACCTAAATTTTTGAAATCACACTTGATGAACTTATAATAGCCATCTCTATTTGTAATTGCAAAAATAGGCTCAAACATTGGTCCTAAATCAGATAATTGAATTGATGTTATAGTATCACCATTTGTCAAATTCTTTAGGACAGTTGAGTTATTATTCTCTTTCTTAGTATCAAAAACAGCAATTGAACTAAAACGAGACCCAACTAAGTAGTAACTATCGTATATTTCAAAGCAAGAGGACACGATGTTGGCAGGTTTTTCAAAAGCTTCTCTTTTCTTGATCTCAAGATTATCATCAAAGCTCCAGAAGCATAACTTATCGGTTGGGTTTGGTGACTCTAATAACAATATGTGGTAGCCAGCACTAATAGCAAGGGAGTTACTGAGCTTGGAGAGAGAATCTTCCTTGTATTGTTTAGTAACTTTTACTTCAGAACCATCAATTGAGAACTTCATGGCTAAAATATCACATTTATTGTTAGTAAAGAATACAATATTTGATTCGTATATCCCGTTAGTGATAGAGTAGGACGCAAATCTACTATCCAACAGGCATTGCCTCCATTGTTTAGTTTCAGTTTGGAAAGCCAAGACTCGTCCTTGTGATGTAATACAAACGAGCCCAAATTTGAACCAATAAAAGCCCTTTATAATCTCATCCTTTTCAAAACTTATGCCAGCCGCTTTTTCAATATCAGCAATTTCATATCCAATTACTTCATCTCCTGAATTTGTGTCGGTGTTCAAGTCAATGACGTTTATTCTACCATCATTGCCTGATGTAGCGATGATTCTCTTCTCATCATTAACATCAACACCCCAGACATTCTTAAGTAAATGCCCTTCAAAAATATTACTTATCTGGAGTTCATAGCCAGAAATGTCATTTGGTATAATATTCCACACTCTGCAAGTACAATCTTCGGATACGCTGACAAGATTTTCATCATTATTGAAAAATTTCAAGTTCCAGATCCTAGCAGTATGACTCCAGCCAATTGATAATTCCTTGCCAGTTTCTCTGTCCCATAGTCTAATTGATCTATCATCAGAGCAAGAAGCTATCAATTTGTTATGCTCGCTTGATTGGATGTAAAATATTGAGCCTTCATGTCCTGTCAAGTTATGAATTAATTCCTCCTTGTAAAGATCCCATACAATGGCACCACCCATTACAGTACCAGCATTTATTTGCACCTCAGATTCAGATATAACCTTAATGGATCCAGAATAAAGAATTGATCTCTCACCTACCAACTTCTTTTCCTCGACAACTTTGCCTGTTAAGTCTGTGATCAAAACTTTATTGTAATTAGTTAAAATGTACAACTTAGAACCATCCTTGCTGAATTCAATTGCAGTTATATTTTCATCAAGTACCAACTCATTGGATAGGTATTCACGCCTTTGATTGATATCTTCTAGTTTTAGAATGGAAATAGAAGACCCACCATAGGCACAAATTTTACCCTCACTTGAAATACAGATTCCATGTATTTTGTTCCTGTTGAAAAGCTTACATTTGTTCATCAATTCATTGTGCTTGTAATCATATTCTTGTAAATATGGGCCATAACAGGTCAAAAGACTATCCTTATGGAATTTAACACAAAGAGCCGGACCAATATGTGTATACTCATCCATCTTTGAGAATATTGTTGCTTGATTATATGAGTGAAAATTCAAACTTACAAAATGTTATTATTATTATTGTTCAATTATTTGAATTGTTAGTTAAAACGCCCAATTCGAGCTCATCGCATCGGCCATTGATTTTTCACTTTTTTTTTTTTTCACGTCATTTTCAAAAATTAATATAATGGTGCCACTGAGTAGAAATAAAGTACAAACTATGTGAGAAATATTATATTAAAATGGAGATGAGGAACAAACGATATTTTGAAGCTTAAACTTTACTCCAGTTCATATTGATCTTAACAGTAGAAGTAAGAATTTATTCGATTTTCTTATTAAACATTAGCTATTTAATAAATTACTGAATGACAACTCATGCACATCATAGTAGGAACTTCTCTCTCTATTTATTGATATTAACATGCGTAGAATATTTGGACAATAGTTATCTAAAGTGAGCTGCCAAGTTGGTATTGCTATTCTCCATCCTTCTGTGTACGGCTCTTGTTGTAGGCTGCATTTTTGGTACTCTCTGTTGGTGCAACCCTGTTCCAGAACCTGGTATGTTGCTCTTCAATGAGTTTTTTAAGGACGAATAATGGTTGCTTTGTTCCTCCATAGACGACTTGTTTCTGTTTAGTGGATTGACGTCCTTATTGAATGATTGGCTTTCAGATCTCCATATTGATGCCAAAATTGAGTTTAGTTTTGATTGCTGAGCCTTGGGCAGGAAATCGTCTAATTCTTTCACCTGGTTACTATATGTACTAATAGAAGAGCCTTCCAGACCACTATTTCCGTAAGTTGAATTTGTCTTTCCAGAATTTTTGCTATTTTTTAGTCTTAGAAGCGATTTATCTAATGGATTGGTATATCTCCTCAAAGTGGTATATTCGTGAGTAATTTTTTCGTATTCCCGCTTCTGTTCGATATGACCAGTCATAAAAATAGCCTCAGCACTATCTGTTTGAGAATTAAGATCTAATATGGAACTCTCTCTTTGAAGGAGCATTTTCCGTTGAGTACGGGAATTACCATCTATGTTTTCGGACTTTAAAAATTGTGAAAAGTTATTAATTTTGGTTGTGGAGTTGCTGTCTCTGTCTGTTTTTAATAATGATGTAGGTCCTTTTTCTGTAGTATCTGTCCTTGATGCATATTGATTTCTACTCTTTTGAAAAATTGTATTTGTCAAAGAGCTCCTGGGAGGATTATTATCTGGATTGACTTTCTGAAGATTGTTTGTCAGTTCAGATTTAGCATTGACTTGTTGATTTAGCATACTATGTTTAGTATCATTCAGCCTCGCATTTTCTATTTCATCCTTATCAAAGCCTGAGATATTTTTTATGGGTTTAGAGGGTGCATCAGTGGTATTATCAGAGTCTTCAAGATATTTAGTATTCTGTATCTCTTTCGCCAGCGAATTTTGGATAGAAGAAGGATTCTCGAATTTACGCTCAACACCTGTAGATTGTGATAAAATCATATCTGGAATATAAGGTTCATCACTTTTCGATTGATATTCTCTATCTTTTTTCGTAAACTCTTCAATCGGGGATCTATTTTTATTCATGTCGTCGGCTATTGATTCTTCGCCTTCAGTTACTTTAGCTAAAGTTCTAGGTTTACGTTCCTGTCGTACTAATGAGTGTGAATCAAATGATAATGAATTTGGATCCACCTCTCCTATATGATCTTCGTGATCGTCCTTTACATTTAAGTGATCAATACTTTTATTCGAAGCTTTCGATAAATGTACATCATCAAGCATAGCTTCAATCTTATCATCTGAGCTATTTCCATCAAAATCTTTATTTGTGTTTTTTGAATGGTCAATTGAGTTATGTGCACGTAAAGTTGAATATGAATCCCCTTTACCCTGATTAGGATTCCCATTAAGAGTAATTATATCTTCAGGACTTGACTGAATTACGGAAAGTTGCTGATCTCTAACTCTATCATCACTGAACATCCTGGAGCTTTTCGGCCTTGTATGATGAATATTATCACTGCTGTCCGAGTTTTGTGCTTCCTCGTCAGTAAAATGCTCCACTTCTTCATCCGTAGTTGATTCATTATCATAGAACTCCTGTCCTTGTCGTAATGTTAAAACTGAGTGTGTGCTTCTTGTTCTACGTGGTCTGAGTCCGCTACCACCAATGGCACTTGCCAAAGAATGGGCAACATTACTGCTACTGTGACTTTTTGAGAGGCTTTGTATTGGACTGCTTAGTCTCGAATTTCCTTGGCTTCGGGATACCCGGTTTGTTGGCTTCTCACCAACAAGTGCAGTCATATTAAGTCCACTTATCGCACGTCTTCGATATAAAGCGTCAGAGCTTTTACTCTTCTTGAATGAACCATGCCTATTGAGTAGACCATCACCTTCAAATGTACCATCATGTGTTAAGACTCTTCGTAGGCCCTTAAAACTGGCGGATCCTTTAGCCTTTGATTTAGTACTAAATTGTCTCATATGAGACTTCCCATGAACTTGTGTAGGGGATGTTAAATTAGGCATATCATATTCACCTTTGCATGGCTTATTTTTGCTTCCCATTGGTATTGATACTGGATTATATGCTACAAATCCTATGCGATGCTTGTTCCCTGCAAATCAAAGTTTGTTCAATTCAATGAAATATTATAAATCCAATGGCAATTATGTATATAACAATAGAATAAAAGCTTTTGCTAAGTTATTGATTCCTGTCTGTCTTAGAAAGGGTCCTGTATAAATGTTGATCAAATGTTGTACACTTCTAGCTAGTCAAAGTTGCGCTCTTTTCTTGAAATTTTATTGCAGCTTCCGAAGTTGACAAAATATGGCCAAAATAATGTCAAATAGCATATAGTTAAGATGAAGCATATATGTGGTAAGGTTGTTGTTGCAAATCATGATGGTCTGTTGTTTGTGTATTTACAAATGCTATAAAGTATAGTTTTTGTTATCCATTCTAACTATATATGCAGGGTTGAGATCATTATCGTCAAGTGAAGAGAAAATGTATCTAAATTGAACTAGAAAAAGTATTGATGTGTGTCTGTATTACTCTAATGCTTCGTTTACTGAATACTTTGTTTCCCAATTGATTAGTTTTTTGGTTAAGTCATTCATTAAACTCAAGTTTTTGTTGGTATTGTCAAAGATCACCTCAGTTTCTTTAACAAATTGCTCGTTCTCTACAAACTTTGTCAGGTCTTCTTTGTTTCTAATCTCTGCCTCCAGTTCCCATTGAGTTCTGGATAGAAACTCCATGATTGCTGTTACACGTCTTCTCATCTCGTTTAATGTGGTCCTTGGTGGCGGTAAACGTGGTTTAACAGGTTTGTTGATGCCAATATCTGCGGTTTTGTTTTTATCATTATCACTCCCATTAGCAGATGAAGCCTTGCTATTCTGTTTTCTGGAGTTTCTACCTTTGCCAGAGTTCCTGGGTGTGTTCCCACTCCTTTGAGACCTCCTTAGATTTTTAGCCTTGTTGTCATCCTCAGAAGACACGGTGTTAGTTTCATTGGGTTGTAAGTCATCCGAAACTTTGTCTTGTGTTTCCTTTTCGTTTGATAGTTCCTTTGCAGCTTCGTCTTTATTTCTTGAAGACGATCTGGAAGTGTTAGAGTCAGGTGTTGGAGAGTTTTCCTTTGATGTTGGTACGGGCCTCGATTCCTGTTTGTTCCCTTCTTCCTGGTTTGAGGTCTTTCTGCTTTCCTGTAGTGCTTTCTCCAACATCCATTGATAGTGTTTCTCTTCTCTTGCCACGAGTGTGGCACGTTTCCTATCTGATATTATCTTAGATACATCTGCTCCTTCGTTATTATCGGTTTCTGCTTTCGTGGCATTGGTTACATGGTCATCTGTGGTATCATCAGCGTTAGTTTCAGCCTCGGCTTCTTCTTTGACAGCTTCTGTAGTTGCTTCAGCAGCGATAGTGGTAGTCGAATCATCTGCAGTTTCGTTGATCGTTGTGTCGTTTGTGAGGCCCGTTTCATCTTCTTCATCGCCGAGGTCAGGCTCCTGCTTAACAGCGTCATTTTCTTCCTGCTGAGTTTCACGGGATTGGTCGTCGTCGTCCTGGGCTTGTGGGTGATCCTGGTTTGTAGTGTCTTCAGTTTCGTTAGCTGGTGATCCTGCCTGCAGGGTATCCTCTTCCTCTATCGCTCCGTTGTTCTTCAGATCATCTGTAGTGTCGCTTGTGTTGCTGGTCTTTCTCCTCTTCCGTTGGCCAGTTCCAGTGTTAGAGGTGGCAGATGCTGCTGTAGACTCGGAGTCCTCCTCGGGGTCCAGCTTGGACTCTTCCTCTGCCAAGTTATCCGTGGAAGTGTCGTACTCCGTAGAGTCCCGCTTGTTGTTCCTGCGAGCCCTGCTCCCCGAAGGATGTCTCCGGTTCTTGCGCTTGGTCGGTTGCACGAGCTTGTAAGCGCTCCTCAGCTCCCCTGTGTCGTTTGTGTAGTACAGCCGGTGCAGCTCCGGCCTGCACTGCTCACACCAGTACTTGTCTGGCGGCTTGTCGCCATTAGAGTTCGAGATGCCAACACACACACCGTGCTGCCACACGTTACAGGTCTCACACTGGATGAAGAACCCCGAATCGTCAGGCGGTTCCAGCTCCCCACAGATACACCGCGTCTCTCCTTCGTCCTCAACCTCTTCTTCCACAATCTCCCTTCGCATTGTCTTTGTTACTGGTCAGTATAGCGGGGTTTTTGGCACTTGTTGTATCGAATAGTCTGGGTACTATGTCAGAACCTATTGTCTTATATAGCAACTATATTTTTTTCCAGTTTGCCTGTGAAAGACAGAAAGACAGAAAGTAAGAGAGAGAGAGGCCTACAATTATCGTATGTTACGGGTATCAGTAGTCACATTTTAAATACACATATACGTCATTCATGTGATGTAAACGTACTACACGATACCGGACGAATGGAAATAAAATTTGTTATACCTCTATACGTGTATATCACATGGTATAATATACAATTGGCCGTTCGGAAGTACATGACTTTTGCAGAGCTTTGAGAGGTGTCTCGTCTGCAGTTATATCTCTCTTCTTCTCTCTCACAGTACGGAGAATCCAGCTTTTCTGGCTTTTTTCCTCTACGAAACTCGAACTTCACTTTCCCTCGTAGACGTATCCTCTCATTGCATAATCTATATGTAGAACACATCCCGATTTTATATACAATAGGAGTAACACTTCTAAGACATCCAGAAACGAATACATACTCCAAACTTCAAACTTCACACTTCATATACACGCTCACGCTCATACTCTCACAACAGAAACTTATATAACTTATGGGAAGAAGAAAGAGAAGCCCGTCCAACAACAATCACAACCAGAACTTCGAAGTACCGAAACTCGGAGCAGATGCAAACACAATCAATGGTGAACAATCACAATCAGATGAAACTGCAGAGCCCGTCGATCCCGATGATAGTAGCAAACTGCCTCCGAATATATCCATCAGAAATAGCACAACTAGTACCACTAGTACCACTAGAACCACCAGAACAACTAGAACCACAGCCACGTACTATGACAAAGATGCGGACAAGGCTGCGAAACTAGACATCGATATCTCGGTCGCTAGAGCCTTCGCAGCAACTCCGTTCCCGAGAACCTCTGGAAGGCCCGCCCAGAACAGCAACAGCTCTTTCTCCTCGTCCTCCTCGTCCTCGTCCTCGTCCACGCCGTCTTTCTCTTCGTCGTCCCCGCTGTCTTACTTGTCGCCCTCGAGCTCAGTGACCACTGCCAATGTGCAACCGTCCACCGGCGCCACTCCGCAGTACTTGAAACCCTCCAGCGCGCCTTGCGGTGTGCTGTCCATGTCGTCCTTGATGCGTAAGCACACCAGTGCCAGCTACAACGTCTCCCAGACCACCGCAACAGGCACCACCCACTACGCGAAAACTGTCTCCAAGTCTAGACTGTCCTCCAGCCTGGCCACAGAGAACCCCGCCACCAGAAGCACTTTGCTGAACACACCTCCACCTCACCTGCTCTTGAAGCGCTACCCTAGCGACAACTCCTCCTCCGATATCCTGGACGTAGACCTCGTTATCGAGAAGTTGCTCAAGATGGGTACCCAGCCCAACGGCACCGCACCGACCACCACAAAGTCCAAGCGAGACTTCCCCTTCAGATCATGGGAGATCCAATTGATCTGCTCGCACGCTCGAGAGATCTTCCTGGAAGAACCCAGTCTTTTGCGGTTGCAAGCACCAATCAAGGTGGTCGGCGACGTGCACGGTCAATTCAACGACCTGCTGAGAATCTTGAAGCTGAGTGGTGCACCACCTGACACCAATTACTTGTTCCTAGGTGACTACGTCGATCGTGGTAAACAATCCCTTGAAACCATCCTCCTGTTGCTTTGTTATAAGTTGAAGTACAGAAACAACTTCTTCATGCTTAGAGGTAACCACGAGTCCGCAAACGTTACAAAGATTTACGGGTTTTACGACGAATGTAAGAGACGTATGGGCTCCAAGTCCTGGAGATTCTTCGTGGATGTGTTCAACACTTTGCCCATCGCAGCTACCATTCAGGACAGGATCTTCTGTGTCCATGGTGGTGTATCGCCCGAGCTTAAGGAATTGAACCAGATCAACCAGATTATGAGACCAACAGATATCCCAGACCAAGGGCTCCTGACAGACTTGTTATGGAGTGACCCCGATCCACAGATTCAGGACTGGTCCCTAAACGATCGAGGTGTCTCTTACACATTCTCTAAACGTAATGTCTACGATATCTGTTCGAGGTTCAAGTTTGATTTGATCATCCGTGGACACATGGTTGTAGAGGACGGCTACGAGTTCTTTGCCAAGAAGAAACTGGTAACTGTTTTCTCCGCACCTAACTACTGTGGTGAGTTCCAAAACTGGGGAGCTGTCATGAGTGTCACAACAGGTCTGATGTGTAGCTTCGAGCTTTTGAAGCCACATTCACTAAAGAACAAGAAGACTAGAAAGACAAGGCGATGAAAGCATATGAGGATGATAGGCATAGATAAAAAGATGAGCGTTTCTGTCTGGTTGAAGTTGGGTTGTTTACTAAAGTGTTCCTAGACACATTCTTGCTATTTCATTGAACGTATTCCGATTCTTTGAGAGAAACGATATTTCAACGAATGTTATGCAATGTGTAAAAAAGGCACCTATGTTAACGCCATTTACTCTATTTTTACGTCAAGAAATTCAATTCTTTTTTCATCATGAGTAAAAATTCAATTTTCAATTTTTTTAAGCGTTTTACTCTTACTTTTTTAACAATTTCATTACGATTTTATTTTCTCTTTTGATATCCATTTCAGAGTTTCATTATTATCCTTTCATTTTTTTTATTTTACTAAAGATTATATTTTCTTTTCATGCTATTTTCAAGTCGAAATACCATTTACTTTTCACTTTTTTTGTATGTCGACAATATTTCTCTTTTACTCTATACTTTTTCGGAAGCTACTTTTATTTTGCATAGCTCATTTTTCCAATTAAATTCCCTTCACATTATTTTTATTTCTCTTATTCAAAATTTTCTCATAACCTGTTTATGTATACACATATGATATATTGTTTCAAAATGTTCAAGAAAATAACATAAAGTATATTAATCGACACGTATGCGACAAGAGTACGCCACCTATTTTCATAAACGTTTTGGCCCTTCATTGAAAGAGCTTATACTAATGGAAAATGGCATCACCATGGACGGTTAAGAATTTTGTGACTTTTTGAAGAAACTCAGCGGGCAGCAATGCATCAAAGGATATTTCAAGCAATAGTTGGTGACAACAGTTGTAGTGATTGCCAGTTTACTACAGCATTAAGTGAACACGCATTGGTAAAGCAGCAGGATGTCGTTAGCGGAGTTTGATGAGATCAAGTATGACCACTCGGTGAAGAGGCTGGACTCGCCATCGAAGTATTTGCTGAGGAAAGCGCGCAGGAACCCCAATGGGTTGAACGATCTAAGGCAGTCTCTAAAGTCGTCGACCATTTATGTTGGTAATCTATCATTCTACACTTCTGAGGAGCAGATATATGAGCTGTTCAGCAAGTGTGGGTTTATAAAGCGGATTATTATGGGGCTGGACAGGTTCAAGTTCACTCCGTGTGGGTTCTGCTTCATCATATATAACACGCCGCAGGAAGCGTTGAATGCGGTGAAGTATCTCGGGGACACGAAGCTGGACGACAAGAGCATAACTATTGACTTGGATCCCGGGTTCGAGGACGGCAGACAGTTTGGTAGAGGTAAGAGTGGTGGTCAAGTGAGTGACGAGTTGAGATTCGAGTTTGATGCCTCCAGAGGTGGCTACGGTGTTCCGTTTGCCGATCGTGTAGGGACCACGTCGGGTGCCGGCAGAGGGTTCCACGGCCAGCGGTTCAACCAGCACAACGACTACGAGCGTCACCCAGTGCAATTCCAACCGCAGAACGAAGTGCCAAGCATGCCTCACCAGATCACTAGCAATTTCGGTGAAGTGCACTCCTTTGAGCCTCAGTATCCACCACAGGAACAAGGTATGGAAGAGGACGAAGAGGATAACTATGTACCGGAGTGAAGTAAATAGATATATAAGTAATAATTATAGCAACTTTCTTTTGTTTGGAGTAAAATAAATATGTAGTGCGGGATGCGAGTGACTTATTCATGTGCTGAACGAATAGACAGAAACAGATAATATATGATAAAATATAGAAATGGTAGACATGTTACACATATAGATAAAAGTTTTGAACAGATATAAGTGTTGGTATAGTGTTCAATTAAGAGAGTGTAAGGGAAGGATAATAAACAATAAAAAAATAAACGGTCCCAAAAAGTGGATAAATGGAAATAAAAGAATGGATTGTAGAAGAGTGGGAATAAATTATAAAGCCATAAGATAATGTTAGTATAATCGGATTGTGGTGGAATAAAAAAATAAGCATGAAGGAATAAACGAAATGGTGTGGAAGTAAGTGGGATATGCAAAAGGGTATGGTGATCATTCCAGTGAATCTTGTATAGTTTTTATGTTAATGACTTGCATTAGAATAGTTTTAAAATGTCTTTTTAGGAAAATAAAATCGAGCACAACTTTGATGCACAACTTTGATGCACAAGCAGTTGATGTAGCAGTTGATTTTGGTTTTGCATTGGATCATAAATGTCATTAGTAATAATTTATTGGTTGAAGTTGGTAGTTATGAGGGAAACTAGCAAAGTATGCAGGGGTTCACTGTGTGTGATTGTAATTGGCGCAGTTCGGTTATTGTTGTTGTTCTGTTATATGCGCGGTCAGTTGTTGTTGTTGTTGGCCATGTTAGTCAATTTCTTCAACTCTTCCAGTCTGTCGATCAGTTTCTTTCTCCTGGTCAGCGGTGCCTGTACGAACCGCTTTGAGAATTCGTCCTCGGACATGATGGTTACTGGCGGGTTTCCGTCGTCCTGGACAGGCGGGGTGTGTGTTGTGGTGGTCGGAGTTGGCGGGGTGTTCTGGGAGGACATGGATTGCAACAGCTCTGGGGGCAGGTTGCTAGTCAGTGCGTAGTAGTCGTTGAAGATCTTGCGTCTTCTGACGTTTATGAACCAGTTTGAGAGCTGGATTTTCGTGAGCCCCGTCTTGATCAGCAGGTCTCGTTTCTCCTGCTGCGTCGGGTACGGGTTGTGGATGTGGTCCAGGAGCCACTGGTTGAGTATCTGTATGGTATCCTTGGGCAAGTTCGACCTTCTCTTGCTTTTCTTCATCATATTTATTGGGGGTGTGGTCGTGGTACTTGTAGTACTTGTAGTACTTGTAGTACTAATACTACTGGCACTAGTGCCAGTAGTATTAGTTGTAGTTGTACTAGTATTAGTATTTCCACTAGTAATGTTACTTATATCCATTGCATTGCTACGGGGGTATGGCGCGTCGTCGTTGAGCAACGACCTAATAGACGGTAACCTGACGTTCTCGCCCATGCTTGTGTTGCTGAGTTCTGGTTCAACTTGAATTACAACAACTTCAATTACAATTACAACTGCTCTTATATATTGGGTGAGTGGGATGTGGAAATGTGTCTCTTGAGCCGGCTGGGACGTGGGCCCACCACAGACGGTTCCGTGGGCCCGGCGGAGTCACAGCTCTGGGAATTGTGACAACCCCCAGAGCAGAGCGAAGCACAGAGCAGCGAAGCACAGAGCAGCGAAGCACACAGCAAAGCAGAGCACTGGATGTCGGAGAAAGGCAAAATAAAAATGCTGTGGTGTAGAGGTGCAATACACACTTGCACTGCAGGACTTGCACTGCAGGACTTGCACACCACACACTTTACTCTGTGATACTCTGCATTACCACATTGCACTACACTACAGTACACACTGCAGTACACTCACCACATACTACACCACCACACGGCGAGAGTGATTTACCAGTTGGGAGGGGCACAGTTACAGACACCACTGCACAGACACAACTGCAGACACACCACTGCACAGACACCACTGCGGGTACCTCGTGGGGGGGCCGAAACCGGCTTGTGGGCCGTACACACTTACCTCACCGTGACATGCACGTCCAGCGTTAGATGTGACTCATCACTGCTCTCTGCAACTCTCTGCGTTGTCTGCTGGTGGTGCAATAAAATTTTTCAGCTGTGGACCCTTGATCTGAAAAATTTTATACATAAGCACAGGTATAAGTGCAAGTGCAAGTACAATTGCAAGTACAATTGCAATTACTACTACAAGCACAACCACAACCACAACCACAATAACAATGTCTGATGCGAATGCTAACGAAGACGTGAGAATCCTGGGCTACGACCCGCTGGTGTCGCCTGCGCTGCTGCAGGTGCAAGTGCCAGCCACAGAGGTGTCTATCCAGACCGCTAGGCGCGGGAGGAAAGAGTCCATCGAGATCATCACCGGCCGTGACGACCGTGTGCTCGTGATCGTCGGACCTTGCTCGGTTCACGACCTCGACGCCGCGCAGGAGTACGCGCAGAGGCTGAAGAAGCTGTCCGACGAGCTGCAGAAGGACCTGTGCATCGTGATGAGAGCGTACCTGGAGAAACCAAGAACCACGGTCGGCTGGAAAGGGTTGATCAACGACCCTGACGTCAACAACACCTTCAACATCAACAAGGGCCTGCAGAGCGCCAGACAGCTGTTCGTGAACTTGACCAACACCGGTGTCCCTATCGGCTCTGAGATGCTGGATACCATCTCCCCACAGTACCTCGCAGACCTGCTCTCCTTCGGTGCCATCGGCGCAAGAACCACCGAGTCCCAACTGCACAGAGAACTGGCATCAGGTCTGTCCTTCCCTATCGGCTTCAAGAACGGGACCGACGGTACCTTGGGCGTCGCCGTAGACGCCTGCCAGGCCGCATCCCACTCCCACCACTTCATGGGTGTCACCAAGCATGGTGTCGCCGCCATCACCACCACCAAGGGTAACGAGCACTGCTTCGTCATCCTGAGAGGTGGTAAGAAAGGTACCAACTACGACGCCAAGTCCGTCGCCGAGGCCAAGAAACAGCTACCGGAGGGCGCAAACGGCCTGATGATCGACTACTCCCACGGTAACTCCAACAAGGACTTCAGAAACCAGCCAAAGGTCAACGACGCCGTCTGCGAGCAAATCGCCAACGGTGAAAAGGCCATCGTCGGTGTCATGATCGAGTCCAACATCAACGAGGGCAACCAGTGCATCCCACCAGAAGGTAAGGCCGGCCTAAAGTACGGTGTCTCCATCACGGATGCCTGTATCTCCTGGGAAACCACCGAAGACGTCTTGAGAAAGTTGGCTGCCGCCGTCAGACAAAGAAGAGAACACTACAAATAAATCTCTCAACTTGAACAAAAAAAATGACCCTACAAATATTTTTTTGACCTCACTCACACTTCATTTCAAGTTTTTTTCTACTATTTAATTTTTATTTGATGACGACTACTGTATTAAACAAACTTCAAAATACCACGGCTGCCAACGCCCAGGTATTCGCACACTAGTTATTTGTGAGGGTTTCACCTCCCACCACATCTAACTGATAAATATTTAATAATCGCATAAATACTCAACTTTCAAACTAACTACAATGAAACTAAGCAGCATGTAATATAATAATATATTGCCTCGACATCTTTCACACTATTGCTATATCGTCAAACTCTGAACGTTATGAGTGTTACACAGTGTGGGTGCCGGGTAAAGCAAATAGTGAGTCATTCGTAATAACGGTAATTCACCAGAGAAGTCACGAACAGCATTAGCAAATACTAACTGGACTGGCAAGCTCACATATTCCCTGAGCAACACATATAAATGCATCGTTTTGATGTTGGCAGTTCTTTCCTCTGTAGCAATTACCAACTAGTCGAGGCACTGGTCGAATACTAGACGTTAAAGAATATTTGGGTTCCCTTAAATATAAAGGTGCGATAGAGCTTTTGGTGTACAATGTCTACGGTACATGTTATTGATGTTGAGAGTGGTAACTTGCAGTCTCTGACCAATGCAATTGAATATCTAGGGTTTAGAGTCCAATTGATCAAGGACTCCCAAGATCCTGAACTGCTGAAAGCAGAAAAGTTGATACTGCCAGGTGTTGGTAACTATGGGCATGTGTATGAGAATATATTATCCAGAGGGTTTGAGAAGCCCATCAGGGAATACATAGCTTCTGGCAAACCGATCATGGGTATTTGTGTTGGTCTACAAGTTTTGTTTAATAGCTCTACCGAAAGTCCCTCCAGCGGCGGGTTTGGCTATGTGAACCATAGACTATCTCGCTTCAATGATGATGAAAAGCCAGTTCCTGAAATTGGCTGGAACAGCGTCATCCCAGAAAAGGACTTGTTCTTTGGCTTAGATCCTTACAAGAGATATTATTTCGTTCACTCATATGCTGGTATACTAGATGCAGCAACAGAATCAAGCTTGAAAGCTGACGGCTGGAGGATTGCGAAGGCTAAATATGGTTCTGAGGAATTTATTGCTGCAGTTTACAAGGACAATATATTTGCTACTCAGTTCCACCCTGAGAAATCAGGTTTGGCAGGTTTGCATATAATTGAAAACTTTCTAAAACAGGCACATCCAGGGTTACCAGCTTACTCAGAGGATGAAAAGTCCTTGCTTGGCAATGATTACTCAAACTATGGATTAACGAGAAGAATTATAGCGTGTTTGGACGTACGTACTAATGATCAAGGAGATCTCGTTGTTACAAAGGGAGACCAATATGATGTCAGAGAGAAAAGTGGTGACAACGACGTAAGAAATCTTGGTAAGCCAGTTCAATTGGCTCAAAAATATTATGAACAAGGTGCCGATGAAGTGACATTTTTAAATATTACATCATTCAGAGACAGTCCGGTGAAAGATACCCCAATGCTTGAAGTGTTGAGACAGACTGCGAAAAAGGTTTTTGTCCCATTAACCGTTGGTGGTGGTATCAAGGATATCGTCGATCCGGATGGAACCCATGTTAGCGCTCTTGAAGTAGCAAGTCTGTACTTCAGATCAGGTGCTGATAAAGTCTCTATCGGGACCGATTCTGTTTATGCTGCAGAGAAATACTATGCGAATGAAGGAAAAGGGGATGGTACATCGCCAATTGAAACTATCTCAAAAGCTTACGGTGCTCAAGCAGTTGTAATTTCTGTTGATCCCAAGAGAGTTTATGTTAACGATCCAAGTGAAACTAAAAACAAAACAATAAAAACAAAATTCCCTAATGAGAAGGGACAAGATGTATGCTGGTACCAATGCACAATTAAAGGTGGTAGAGAGAGTAGAGATATTGGTGTTTGGGAACTAGCTAGAGCGTGTGAAGCATTGGGTGCTGGTGAAATTCTTCTAAATTGTATTGATAAAGATGGTTCTAACTCAGGCTATGATCTTGAACTCATCAACCATGCTAAGGAAGCTGTGAAAATTCCCGTTATTGCGTCTTCGGGTGCGGGAAACCCTGCACATTTTGAAGAAGGTTTCAAGCAATCTGCTGCAGATGCTTGTCTGGGTGCAGGTATGTTCCACAGAGAAGAATACACTGTAAATGATGTAAAGGAATACTTATTGAAAAAAGGGTTGAAAGTTAGAGTAGATAAAAACTAAAACTAGGTTAAATAGATATAGAAGAAAGCCATTTACATTTTAACAGGTTTCAATCTTTTGCATGATATCATATAAAATTAACAGTGATTGTCTATATTTTATAGTGAAGTGGCCAACTCCGTATGATGTTTAATGTTCATTTATTATCACAGTAATATAGTGTTGCTATTTTTGAGTTTCCTTCGTTGAAGTACTGGTTTTCTTTATTTTCCCTAAAACTCCGAGGTTTTCGAAAAGCTTTGATATCAGCGGTTTAGCAAGTGAAATAATAAGCAAAAGACATATATTATTAGATAAACAAATAAGGGAGTGTCATAACTCTACAGCTACAAAATTTAAGTGAATACATTGAATTCTGATTGCTATTAAAATTGGAAACACTAATAAATAAAATGTTGGGTTGTGGATGAGGATTTAAAAAAAAAAAAGGTATATAAGGCCAACAAAATATGAAATATGTAACAAAACTTTTCACTTTCTTCCCATTCTCTCCATTATTAAACTATTTGTATTATTTGAGTATTTAATCATAGACACCAAAAAACTAACATCTGTTCACTGCTGCTTTATAACTATAAAATGCACTTTAGAAATATTCTTATTGTTTTGGTTTACTTGGCCTCTTTTATTTCCGCCATTACCAATGAGCCAAAGAATAAAGCCATTGGTATTATTATTGATAGGTTAGAAAAAAATACTGAGACTTTGAAACTCAATGGAAGTGACTCTTCAAAAATTACTACATTTTATGAGGATATTTACGAAATCAACGAGCTATTCTCCACCCTTTACTCTTCCTTTCAGTACCCACAGAATGAATTGGCAACTAAAGCTATAGCTACATTGTTTCGTTTGAGGCTCACTGAAAAGGATGAAGTTACCATTGATTACATGGAGGATAGATTATTCCGTATCAAGAATACTTTGAAGTACGCACTGGACACAAAAGACAGAATGCCAATGCATACCATTGCAGAGATGCAGGGTATTCTAACAAGAAATAGAGATTGGTTGATTGCTACTTCTTCACAGATTTTTAACAAGAATCAGGACGTTGTTAAGGCTATGGCAGACGATTTCCCAGAGTGCCCACCACCTTTGGCGGTAGAGAGTAGCGCACCAAAACTCATCGCACTCCTAACAGACGGCATGATTGTCCTAGCATTACTCAATAGTACAGTTGACACATGCATGGGTGGGTTTGAACCATTATGCGTCTTTGCCCTATCAGCTGCAGGTACAGTTGCCGGTGTGTGGTTGATGAATGTGGTGAAGTATTTTGTTCTCTGCAAGTGAAAGCAGTAGTAAAAGGCCCCAAAAAATAAATACACTAATTTTTCAAGTATCATATAAAGAAGAGGAAAATATTTAATTATATAATACCCATTTATATCGTTATTGGTTGTAACTAATATTTAACATAGCTCCATTACAATAAATATTTTATAAGTATTTACAGTTTGTTATTCCTTTATATGCTACGGATAAAATAGTGGCTCTTTGTGATGAAAAAGGCGATGAGCATCGACTTGAAAATTTTTGAAAAAAAAAAATTTGAAAAATTATGCGATGAGCTACTAGTGTTATAGCATAAATCAACGATAAATAGAGATATATAACCTCAATTTTGCTGGTTTAAACTTTGGAACAGGAATATAGTTAGATATTCTGTTATTTGGGTGAATACCAGGAAAGAGTACAAAAAATCATGGGTAAAGTAACAACTTCAAGAGCTAAGAAACAGAGACATGATCCTCTTGTGAAAGATCTGAAAGAAGCTGAAGGTAGGCTAAAGAAGGTTAGGAAAGATGAAGGAGATGATAATACCAATGGCGAGGAATTTATTGACGACAAGGCCTCTAGAAAGATTCTTCAATTAGCCAAGGCCCAACAAGAAGAAATTGAAGAAGAGAATGAAAAGGAAAGTCAGGACGCTAAGTTCCAAAATGCTAGATTCAAAGTTATCACATATGATAATGACGATGAAGAGGAGGAAGAGGAAGAGGAAGACTTTGGAGAGAATATATCTGATTTTGAGCCTGAAGAAGGTGAATATGTTGAAGAAGAAGAGGTTGTTGAAATAGACGAGGAAGATGCAGCAATGTTTGAACAATATTTCAAGAAAGCTGATGATTTTAACTCTGTAAATGGTAGTTACAACCTGGCTGATAAGATCATGGCATCCATCAGAGAGAAAGAAATGGAATTGTCGAACAAAGGCATGGATGAAGATGATAATGAAGGCGGATTCGCAGAGCCTGCTCCTAGGGTACAAGAAGGTGTTGAACTACCAGAGAAGGTTATCAGAGCATACACCACCGTCGGTTCAATCTTGAAAACTTGGACACATGGTAAACTTCCAAAGTTATTCAAGGTTATTCCTTCTCTAAAGAACTGGCAGGATGTCTTGTATGTTACCAATCCTGAAGAATGGTCACCACACATTGTCTATGAGGCTACAAAGCTGTTTGTCTCTAACTTGCAAGCCAAGGAAGCTCAAAAATTCATTAACATGGTGTTGCTCGACCGATTCAGAGAGAATATCGAAACTACCCCAGACCATTCATTAAACTACCACATTTACCGTGCTATCAAGAAATCGTTATACAAACCAAGTGCATTCTTCAAAGGTTTCTTATTTCCTCTAGTTGAATCTGGTTGTAATATACGTGAGGCAACTATTGCCGGTAGTGTGTTGGCTAAGGTGTCTGTTCCTGTATTACACTCTTCAGCAGCTTTAAGTTATTTACTAAGACTGCCATTCACTCCAGCTACCACTGTATTCATCAAGATATTATTAGACAAGAAATATGCCTTGCCATACCAAACTGTCGATGACTGTGTTTACTACTTCATGAGATTTAGAATTTTGGATGACGGTAGTAATGGTGACGATGCAACCAGAACTCTACCAGTGATATGGCACAAGGCATTCCTTGTATTTGCTCAAAGATACAAGAACGATATAACACAAGACCAAAGAGACTTCTTGATAGAGACTGTGCGTCAAAGAGGGCATAGAGACATAGGTCCAGAAATTAGACGTGAACTTCTAGCTGGCTCTAGTAGAGAATTTGACTCAGAACAACCTCCTAAAGATGATATCATGGTTGACGTGCGTTAAAAATCAGCAATATTTAGGCGCTCATACATAGTCATATTTAAATCAAAAAACTAATAGAAAGTATTTGTACATTAGATAGTCATCATTAATAGAGATTTGAAACTCTCCAAGAATATAGTCATCAATTGGTGTCTTTTACCCATGTCTGCAATGATTTATCATAAAAGGAGCAAGTAGCAATAAATTTCTTGCCCCATTGACCACCGTAACACATCGATTCGTGGCCTTTCTTCAAATAGTTAGTCACCGAGAAATAATCTTCAGTAGAGTCATCAATCTTGACAATCTTTGCACCATCGTACATGCAGCAAACAAGCTGTTCATTTGTTGGTAAGTTGTCCTCTCTAGGCTTTTCGCTAAATCTCCATACCCCACCACCAAGGTTCAACTGACGGGTGTTTTGCACCGGGATGTTGCGACCAGGGTATATGTCATCTTCGAGCATACGCAGATCAAAAGTTCTAATGTGGTCATCGTACGCACCTGTGATAAGTGAGGTGGGCTGGTCATATCTGAAAGTCGGAGAGCTAGTCTTGATGGCCACCACGCCTGCGTCATGTATCCTACTGTTGGACCAGATCAATTCCTTTGATCTTAGATCATGGGCCATGATAGTGGCATCGTCACCACCGGTGAAGACCACGTTCTCCAACGGATGGATTTTGCCAAACTCGGCAGTCCAGCACTGCAGGCTGTGTTGCTCATCGAATACCTGACTTTCGCATTCCAGCGCCCACTGTGGTTCACCTTGAACTTTAATTTCGATCTTTTCCTGTTTTTGGTATGCTTTATACACATTATCAGTGGAGAAACCTATGTCCCCATACTCAATATCGATGGTGCTGGTTTCACCAGTGGTAGCGGTGAGCAGCAACGTAGCGGGACTCAATGGGGAGAAGTGCAAAGACGCAATTAGAGTCTCGGGATCAAACACTTGCAAATTAGACACACGCTCCAGCGAGACCCCGTCATCCCTAACTATTCTCCACAACTCCACATTACCAGTGGAGTGCGCAGTTGCGACCAGCGTATCATCAAAGGGACTCAGCTTCAAGTCCAGCACTGCTCCGTAAGTCCTATAGCTGTGCAAGAGCTTCAATTCAGAGTCAAATACATCGACAGAACCAAACCTGTACCCGGTGTCCTTGTCCAACTCATACGTACCAACTATGATATACTCCTCGTCGTATATCTGCAAGCAGCAGGGCGGGAACTCCGTCTTAACAGCACTCAATATCTTCGCCTCCATCTCCAATAGCACTTCAGATAGCTAACTCTGCACCTGGGGAGTAACTCCACCAACAGCGACTATACATTCCCCCCGCCCACTGGTCATAGCCTGGGCCATCTCATCGCAATCTTATAGCCCATCGATTGGACAGACAGAACCCTAAACCCTAAACCCTAATTTTCATCAGATTGGTGGTTTTGTGTGTTGAAACGCGTCGCGAAGTGAGTGAAGTGGCCTTGTGCGTGCTAGGGTGGGATCAGGCAGCCCTAAACGCACAATTTTTCACTTTGCCAGGCGTTGGATGGGAAACTCTGGGACTAGTGGTCTTGACGGGCCATATAATTGGAGAAAGCTGTTATGTGTGTCTAGGAAGTACTATTCGATAAGCATCAAGGAATTGGCGAGAGGTACGATGAGTGATTTGACGGAGTACTGGGCGCGGTTGAAGCCCTTGCAAGAGGACATGCCGTCCGCTGATTTGGAATCGAAGAAAGAGCGGTACTTGGTGAAGGATGCTGGCAAGCCCAAGTTCGATGTTGAGGCCACTACCAAACGGTTTGAGCATTTATTGTCGCTGAGTGGGTTGTTTAGGCATTTCATTGAGGGTAAAGCTGCGAAGGATCCCAAGTTCAAGCAGGTCTTGGACATCCTCGACAAGCCTGGTAAGAAGGGCCAGAAGAAAGGAGGCCACGAGGATGCCAGAAGGCGTAAGACCGAGAGAGAGGAGGACGCTGAGCTGTTGAAAGAGGAGGAGGATGTTGAGGACGACGCGGATGACATAGAGTACCTGTTCAGGGAATCGCCAGCTTATATCAATGGTCAGCTGAGAGATTACCAAGTTCAAGGTTTGAACTGGCTTGTATCCCTGGACAAGAATAGGATTGCGGGTATTCTAGCAGATGAAATGGGTCTGGGTAAGACTCTTCAAACTATCTCATTCTTGGGGTACTTACGTTACATAAAGAAGATTCCAGGCCCATTTCTAGTCATTGCACCAAAATCCACTTTGAACAATTGGCTAAGAGAAATTAACAAATGGACACCAGAGGTGAACGCATTCATTCTACAAGGTGACAAAGAAGAAAGAGCCCGCCTGATCCAGGACAAGTTTATGGCTTGCGACTTCGACGTCGTGATCGCATCCTATGAAATCATCATCAGAGAGAAGGCAGCGTTCCGTAAAATGAACTGGGAGTATATCATGATCGATGAAGCGCACAGAATCAAAAACGAAGAATCAATGCTGTCACAAGTATTGAGGGAATTCCATTCAAAGAATCGTTTGTTGATAACCGGTACTCCATTGCAAAATAATTTACATGAACTGTGGGCACTTCTAAATTTCCTGCTACCCGATATTTTCTCTGATTCTCAGGACTTCGACGAATGGTTCTCGAAGGAGACTGACGAGGAGGATCAAGAGAAGATTGTCAAGCAACTACATACAGTTTTGCAACCGTTCTTGTTGCGTCGTATTAAAAGTGACGTTGAAACATCTCTTCTACCTAAGAAAGAACTAAATGTTTATGTTGGTATGTCGCCAATGCAGAAGAAGTGGTACAGACAAATTTTGGAGAAGGATATAGATGCCGTTAATGCAGACAGCGGCAGCAAAGAATCAAAGACTAGATTGTTGAACATTGTTATGCAATTGCGTAAATGTTGTAACCATCCATATCTCTTCGATGGTGCTGAACCTGGTCCACCATATACAACTGACGAGCACTTGGTGTATAATTCTGAGAAACTAAAGGTTCTTGATAAGTTGTTACGTAAGTTGAAAGAAGCAGGTTCTCGTGTTCTGATTTTCAGTCAAATGTCCCGTGTTTTGGATATCCTTGAAGATTACTGTTATTTCAGAGAATATGAATACTGCCGTATTGATGGTTCCACTGCACATGAAGATAGAATTGAAGCCATCGATGAATATAACGCCCCTGACTCAAAGAAGTTCTTGTTTTTATTGACTACTCGTGCAGGTGGTCTAGGTATTAACTTAACGACTGCCGATGTTGTTGTCCTATTTGATTCTGATTGGAATCCACAAGCTGATTTGCAAGCTATGGATAGAGCTCACCGTATCGGTCAAAAGAAGCAGGTGAGGGTGTTTAGATTTGTTACTGATAACTCTGTTGAAGAAAAGATTCTTGAGCGTGCTACTCAAAAACTAAGGCTAGACCAGCTAGTTATTCAGCAAAACAGACCAACTAACAAGAAGAAAGAAAACAAGAATGACTCTAAGGATGCCTTGTTGTCTATGATCCAACATGGTGCTGCTGATGTATTCAAGAGTAATACAACTAGTGAAAGAGGAACACCACAACCAGATGACGATAAAGGTGAAGATGTTGATTTGGATGAGTTATTGGCCCAGTCTGAGAGTAAGACTCAATCACTTAACGCTAAATATGAATCCCTAGGTTTAGATGATTTACAAAAATTCAACCAAGATTCTGCATATGAATGGAATGGTACTGATTTCAAAAAGAAGGTTCAGAAAGATATCATTAGTCCTTTGTGGATTGAACCTACCAAACGTGAAAGAAAGGAGAATTACTCTATTGATGGCTACTATAAGGATGTGCTAAACACTGGTAAGCATTCTACTCCATTGCAACCAAGAATGCCAAAACCTAAGGTTTTTTACTCTCATCAATTGCAACCTCCACAACTAAAGGTCATATACGAAAAAGAAAGAATGTGGACAGCAAAGAGAACTAATTATACACCAACGTTAGAGGATGTAAGAGCCACTTATGGAGAGATAGCGGATGAGGAAGAGAAAAAGCAAAAGTTAGAACTATTGAAAGTATCAATAAGCAATGCAGAACCTTTGACTGAAGAAGAAGAGCAATTAAAATCACAATGGGAAAACGAAGGTTTTACCAATTGGACTAAGACTGACTTTAGAAAGTTTATCACCGCTTGCGGTAAGTATGGCCGTAATTCCATACAAGCGATCACAATGGAGCTAGCGCCTGGTAAGACAGAAGAAGAAGTTCGCAGATATGCCACTGCATTTTGGAGCAATCTTGAACGTATTGATGATTATGAAAAGTACCTGAAGATGATTGAAAATGAGGAGGAGAAAGTAAAGCGTGTCAAACTCCAGCAGGAAGCTTTGCGTAGGAAATTGTCTCAGTATAAGAATCCGTTCTTCGACTTGAAACTAAAACACCCACCTTCCACTAACAACAAGAGAACATTTTCAGATGAGGAAGACAGGTACATACTGATAATGTTGTTCAAGTACGGTCTCGATAGAGAAAACGTTTATGAAATGATCAGAGATGAGATTAGAGACTGTCCATTATTTGAACTTGATTTCTACTTTAGAAGTAGGACGCCTATGGAACTGGCTAGAAGAGGTAACACTTTACTTGGATGTATTGAGAAAGAGTTCAACGCAGGTATTGAGCTTACACCTGAAGTAAAAGAAAGAATGGAGGAAGAAGACAAGCAAGGCAAGAGAGCCAGAGAAGAGTTTGAGAAGGATAAAGAGCAAGATGACAACGACTCAGAAACAAAAATGCCTAAAATTGAAAACGACGATGAAGCCAAGATAACTAGCGAAGAACCAGTTTCCGATATTGCTACTGATGATGCAGAAGTCAAAGAAGAATTAAAAGAAGAAACAGTTGAAGCTTAATAAATGATATAAATAATTGTATAATATATTTGCAGGTATGGTAGAACAAGAATATAGTTTTTGTCCTTACCAAACTCTGGATTTTTGTAATTCTAGTTGATGGACATTCATTATTCAAAGACGTGGGTCATATTTTATCAAAGTTAATTTCAGTTTTGATACATATTTATATGATTTTACAGGTATAAGTTATGATAGTAAACAATATTTATTTTTTTTGGAATTTAAAATCGCGGTGTGTAAAGCATCAGAATCGATGTCATTATTTTTGAGCAAGCAATTGCTTAATGTCGTCTTCGATGGACATTGGCTTGGTCAAAGAAGAGTATCTCTGGTGAACCTTACCGTGCTTGTCGACCAAGAATTTCTCAAAGTTCCACTTGACTCTATTTAGACCCAGCAGGCCACTCTTTTGAGACTTCAAGAAGTCATATACAGGGTCAGTGTTGTCACCGTTAACCTCAATCTTGTGCATAATTGGGAAAGTGACACCGTAGTTCAATTGGCAGAAGTTACCGATCTCCTCTTGAGAGCCAGGTTCTTGGCCACCGAACTGGTTGCATGGGAAACCAAGGATGACCAAGCCCTCGTCCTTGTGCTTCTGGTACAAGCTCTCCAAATCCTTGTATTGTGGGGTGAAACCACACTTGGAGGCAACGTTGACAATCAGGACAACCTTGCCCTTCAAGGTATCGAACTTGAAAGTCTCACCTTTCTTGTCCTTGCATTCCAACTCGTAAAAACTCTTAGCAGCCATTGTATATGTTTTGTTCTATGTATCTTTGTGTGTTTTGTTGATATGAATGAATTGTAACGAAACAAGAGTACAAGAGAAAGCTATGGTCCTTCGTATTTATACAAAATAATTGTCGATGTACAAAGTCATCGGAACCCTTAAAATAACATACTACGTTTGCCATTGTGGGGGGGCAGGGATCGTTGTTGCATCATTGTAACTTGTAACAGTCAAAACGGATCCATTTTGCAAATTGTAATACCCAGTGTTATAACTCTAATTAAGCCTCCCGTGTCTGCGCCCGACGTGGAGGCAATCTACGCCCATATAGGCTATTTAACCAAGAATGTAGCATTATGTAAAATGTCATGTGTTCCAGCCAGATCATCTTGCATTTTCGATGATCAGCAATTTTGCTCACTTTCCAAGGAAGCAATGGAGTTAGGCGTTAGTAGTAACGCATTCGTGCATTACCTAATAACTACCGTCTCTTCATTTGTTTAGTGCAATTGCAGTTACTTACAAGTGTTGCAACTTTGCAATTGCAGATACCTACCAACACTCTCTACTAGTGCTCTGCTCTTTGGTCGAACAAAAATATTTTTTTTTTTCAAAATTCGATGATTCGTGGTTTCGGAGTTAATAAAGCAGCCTCCGATTTTTATCTTGTAGTACGTTTCATCATATGATTTCTTTCGTTGTTTGTTATAATTGTGAGTTTTACCCGGCTTCTTCAAGTTTCTGTATGGTTCGGGGGAGGGAGGGCCAGGTTTTCGCGTACCTGGAGTCTCATCTCGCAAGTGCTGGGCGGTCCACTGCAGTATACACTATACAAAGGGTATGCTGGCGGTTGAACTGTATCTTATACCATATTCTTGCTCAAATTGATTGATCAACTGTATACAAAGCTTAAGCACTAGCACAAGCACAAGCACAACAGAATATGGGTTCGCAGAAGGTGCTGTTCGTTGCGGCACTAGGGTTGCTGTACCTGTCGAGCCAATACTCCCCCATTCTATCCGCTGTGGCTTTTGCAATTATAGGGTTCGTGTGCACAAATGCGCTTATTCCGCGGGTCGGGGACTCGTTTATCAAGATTGGTCTGTTCGGTAAGGATATGAGCAAGCCCGGTAAGCCTGTGATACCGGAGACCATTGGTTCAGTGGCAGCTGTCGTGTACCTGTTTGTGATGATGTTCTTTATTCCGTTCATTTTCTACCGTTACATGGTTATTGGCACATCCGGTGGTGGTCACAGAGACGTGGCAAGGGAAGAGACCGCACGGGAGTCCTTCTTCCCACATAACAAGTTGTCAGAGTACTTGAGTGCGATATTGTGCCTCGAGTCCCAAGTTATGCTGGGTGTGGCTGATGACCTCTTTGACTTGCGTTGGAGACATAAGTTTTTCCTCCCTGCAGTGGCAGCTATCCCTTTGCTGATTGTTTACTACGTCGATTTTGGCGTCACTTACGTTCTAGTACCACAGTTCTTACAGAAATACGTGCATTTCACCAGCATAGACCTGGGAGCCCTGTATTATATCTACATGAGCGCGATGGGCATCTTCTGTCCAAACTCAATAAACATCCTGGCGGGTATTAACGGGTTGGAAGTGGGCCAATGTATTGTGCTGGCCATACTGACACTATTGAACGATGCAATTTACCTAACTGTAGGAGCAGAGGCATCTAAGGAAGCTCACAGATTTTCTACAGTACTAATTTTGCCGTTCTTAGGTGTATCACTAGCACTATATAGATGGAACAAGTGGCCTGCTAAAGTATTTGTGGGTGACACTTACTGCTATTTCGCAGGTATGGTATTTGCAGTGGTCGGTATACTAGGGCACTTCTCAAAGACCATGTTGCTGTTGTTCCTACCACAGATCGTTAATTTCCTATACTCATGTCCACAGTTGTTCAACATAGTTTTCTGTCCAAGACATAGACTACCCAGATTCAACGAAAGTGATGGCCTACTATACCCATCAAGAGCGGACTTGAAAGAAAACCCACCAAAGGGTTTTTTCGTTCCAGTGCTGAGGTTATTACATGTCCTACATCTCATAGATTTGGAATTTGACAAGGACAACAATATCGTTAGTTGCTCAAATATGACGATGATTAATTTGTTACTAGTTTGGTTTGGCCCACTAAGAGAAGATAAACTTTGTAACAGAATTCTTATTATCCAATTCATGTTCGGACTATGTGCATTAACGGCCAGGCATGCTGTTGGAACACTGCTGTTCGGCAATGACAACTTATCCAGCATTCGTTTACAATAAAATCACTAGATTGAGATTTATTAAATAGACATATTCATTGATCCTTTTTCACCTTATAATGCAGTATTAATATATTATAGAATTAAAAGTACATAGGTGCCAATCATCATCTCATCGTTAAAACCGTAAACCATTGAAATAATCAAGATTCGAAACCAATTGACTATCATGCCACATTGGGTTGCATCGGATGACGTTCTACTTAGAAGAAGATTGTCAAGTTACTTTGAGTTACTTTGTACATCACCTCCTCACTGCCATGCATCAAGATGCCTGAGAATATTTGAGTTTGGAATATTATAGAATTTAACGTTTTGTTCCCATCATTTGGGCATCCTTATCACGAATAATCAAGATTTTTCAAGGGAAGCAAAGAACCTATTTCTTCTTGCAATTAAATCGTTAACCCATTCCTTAACTTCATCTGTCTTGACCCACTCTGCTGCTTGGAAAAAGGATTGGAAGTTTAACTTAGCCTTGTGCTGCTTTTCGTATTCAAAACATTGCACTAGTAGCTCATATTTATCGATATCCTTCACATAGCGAGCCTCTAGAGAAGTAATGTTCTCGTATGAGTACCACAGGCTCTTAATTTCCTCTGCTGCTTCTTCATTAAATGGCTTGATCAATGTCTCAGAGATATAATTTATGGTCTCCATTTCTCTACGATGTTTCTCTTCTTTACCAATTGGATCAACAGGAGTAATATCGCCTACTAGAGATTCAGCCATGTCATGAATTAATGCAATCTTAACACATTGGTCCTTGCTAACCTCTTTGTTCTTAATCAACATGGAGATAATCCCCATACGGTACATATGGTCAGCAATGCTTTCACACTTGGTCATACCGTGATCGAGCCATCCTGTTCTTCTCTGGACTTTCAATTGCTCCAGCACTTTCATGAAGGACAACATATAGTTAGGAGTGTCTTCCGCTAGCATGTTCTTAACATCCTGTGGAATATAGTCCTCTGGTGCCCATATCTTGGTGCTCAACTTGATATCACCGTTAACAACTTCCTGGGACACAGTTCTGGTATTAGACATTTGACGCATATATTTCTGATTGGATCCTTCCAACACCTTTACCCATTTACACTACGAAACTCAAGAGCACAGATACAGAAACTCTTATACTTATATATCTACCCAAACCACCGAGCACTTGCTCAGTACTTCGTAGTTGCACAAATTTTATTCTTTATGCTTCTTGCACCATTTAATACCTCACAGTATCCAACTCCCTGAAGGCCTACAAACGTTTCTATATCTTTACCCCCCAGTGCCACTAAGATATCTGGCTCAAAACCCGAAACACTGGCCAATACTGCTACGCGATGAGCTAATCCTTGGCTATTATGGTAATTTTCTGCAAATTGTTTGTTGTCACATTACCGCTTTAGGAAAAATCTTTAAAATCCGAAATAAAAACCAAAATATTGAAGAAATAATTTGGCAGAGACACATAGAAACACAGAAACTATTAGTAATAGTTCAGAAGATCATCCTGGAGGGTTAGCTTACATTTGAGCAGTTAATTCTGATCCCTTGAGAGAGATGGGAAAATGTGTCATACTTGGAACCAGCGTTCTCTGATCCGATACAAATGCCATTTGGGTGGGGAGAAAGGATCCTTGAAATGCATATGCCAATTCGGGGCTAGGATGGTATTTGGCAATCTGGGCAACTGAATCAGCCGGTACCAAATGTAGTTTAAATCCGGGATTTATGCAGCTAGGGGAGTCATTATGATTATCTTGTATCCGTAGCAAGCTATTGACCACGCGGGTGGCCTTGTAAAGGGTGTCTTGCGATGAGCAGCAATTGATTCCGAGCAACATGAGATAATGGGTGCCCTTTAACCAATGAAGGGTCATATCAAGATATACAGCACGTAGTATATACATCTACCTCCGTTTAAAAGGAATAATATCACAAAGTAGCCTGAGATATCCTGGCACCATGACAGCAACTGAGAGCTTAATGGGTAATACAAGGAGGAAAATCGAACTGACTTCCTCCTTGATACTGGCAGTGTTAGTGAGCTGCCTGGGAACTATCCAATTTGGTTACCACATTGCAGAACTTAATGCACCTCAGCAGTTTCTCACTTGTAGTGAGGTCAAATACCCACACGGTGACCCTGATATCCCATATGATGAGACCCTATTTGGGAGGCACGGCCTGGTGCAATGCATCCCAATGACAACCGAACAATTTGGTGTTGTTACATCTGTGCTTAGCGTTGGTGGACTGATTGGTTCATATATTGCTGGTCAATTAGCAGCCAAGTATGGTAAGAAGAAGATTAGTCAAGGAACCGCATTCGTCTATTTTATTGGCTCTTTGATGCTAACTATGGCAAATGGCTACTGGACCATGATTTTTGGTCGTTTACTTGTAGGTATGGCCTCCGGAATATCTATTGTCGTCATCCCTGTCTACATAAATGAGATCACACCTGCTGAATATAAGGGCGCTATGGGTACAATGAACCAACTTTCTATCAACATTGGTATTCTTTTCACGCAGACTATAGCGTTGGTATTTACTAATTCTTATTATTGGAGATGGATTTTGCTGATAGGTACTGCAATTGCACTTGTGAATTTTGTAGCATGGTCTACAATTGATGAATCACCCAAATGGCTTCTGAAAAGGGGACTCACCTCGGAGGCAGAAATGGTTGTTTATAAGTTACATGGTGGTACTTACCAAGACGCGAAGGATCAAATACAGACGTGGCAGACTGATATGAACAGTCACCACGAACACGCTGACTTTGCTGGAAGAGAACCAACATTATGGGAGTTTGTAACCAGAGAAGAGTACAAGAAGCCGCGCAATGTCATATTCATGATACTGTGTGCACAGCAGTTCTGTGGTATCAACTCCATTATTTTCTATGGGGTTAAAGTCATAAGTAACTCACTACCGAATAGTGCAGTTCTTGTCAATTTTGGTATTTCGGTACTGAATGTATTGATGACATTTGTGGCATCGGTTATTATCGACTCGCTAGGTCGTAAACCGCTGTTGCTAAGTTCATCAGCGTTGATGGCAGGAACTTCATTCTTGATCAGTATTGGTATATCCAAGGACGTTCCAATACTGTTAGTGATTGCGGTATTTGCATATATTGCATCCTTTGCTATTGGTGTAGGACCTATTCCACTGATGATCATTAGTGAACTGACAACGCATGAGGCCGCCGCGAAGGCGCAAAGTTTTGGGACAATTTGCAACTGGCTTGCTACGTTCCTTGTTGGCTTCTTGTTCCCTTCATTCCATGAGGTAATGGGCGGAGCTGTGTATTGCATCTTTTCTATAGTTGCAATTGGCTTCGTGATCTACATCAAGTACAGAGTTCCGGAGACTAAGAACAAGACCAGCTACTCGGACGTATGGAGAGGGTATTAAGGACCTAGTTTCCATTTCTTATTTTTTTTTTTCCATTGTGAATTATTAGTATTAGAGAATGAGATATTATATAAAATATATCCTATAATTATGACATAGTAGAAAACTAATATAACAATTTTGCTGAATTATACCTTGTATTTCAGTTTCCACAGAGAAGTGCTTTTGTTTTTTTCTATTAGATAGATGTAATAGTTTGTAACCTGATCGATCCCAGATCGACAGATTATTGCTTGTCAAACTTCTTGTAGTACTTCTGGGACAAGAAGCCATCCAAGGTCAGGATAGCAGCAGCGGCACCAGCAGTAGCCAGGATCTGTCCGTCGGACTTGCCCTGCAAGAACCTGTGCTCATACTTGGCGTAACTCTGCAACAAAGTCACCACCACCGATGAACCAAGGATAACGTTCACCAGAACGACAGGGTTCTGCAACTCACGATACAACTTGACAGCAAGCGTCTGAGCCCTGGCAATGACGTAGTTGGTCTTTTCAACCGCACAAGATTTCAGTTGTTCGAAGGATAGACAGGAACACTTCTTCTCTTCGTTATGTTCAGACATTGTAGTTTAAGTTCTGTAGGTGCTAGAGTATCAAAAACTAGAGCGTTTGGAGAGCGGGGCCCATCGCAAGGAGACCTCAAAATGAATTACATTGCTGCATATTTATACATTGATGGGCAACAATCGGTGCCAGTGGTGGTCTCCCCCCATCCAATCAGAGATGACGTTAGTTCCCCCGATTTCAATTTGCATAATGCTGGACCACAGCGATGATCCCTTCCGGTCCAATCCCAGATGGTGTCCTGAAAGGACAAAGAAGGGACTTTGGAAGGGTCACTTTGACTCCCCTAAATAAAAAGTGCTTTTACCCGGATTTCTGTTCCATCCTGGTGCTAATAGAGACAATGGGATGAACTACCTGGTATTTTGGCATCCGATGGGTACTCTTTCAGATGTTGCCTTTCTATGGTTTATATCTTATACTTATCTAGAATATTTAAATTGTGGTACATTAGAACACCGGCTGTTTTATGGTCCAGCTTCTTGCTTCCTTCATGCCTTCGATGATATAGTTCTCTGGAGAGCCACCTTTCTCATCTTCTGTGTCATCGTTGCGCAGTCTTTCCCTCTGTGCCTGTGATAGCTTGCTCCACTCGCGTTTCTTCTCCATGAACTCCCGCGTGTCCATGTTGTTGAAGCCCTTTAAGTCCTTCTCCGACATTTTCTCGCATGTCCGCCCGTCTTTACTGTGGTATGCAGTCTTCGTGCTGCTCTCTGGCCTAGAGACGTTGCGCTTGGCGTAGTACTCCTCTTCCATCTCGTTGATCTTCAGGGCCTCGATGTCTATCAGGTTTACACCCTTCTCGTTTCTTGCCCACCCGGAACCGCCGTTCAGTATATCGTCCACACATTCACGAGGAGTAAACTCGCCAGGTCTGGGGTCCCAAGGCAGCTGGAAGGTCTTCTGGTAAAGAGTATCCACTAGTGGGCTCATTGCTGCTGAGATCGTGTTCGTAAAACGCGTGCGTTGTGTGGAGGATGACATGCTTGTGCCTACACCACTCGTCCCAGTGCCCGAATTGGAAAACAGCGTGCTTGGGATAGGAGACGATGTCGGAGATCCCCTCTCCGAACCGCCGTCCAGTATACCTGTGAGTTCACCTCTGAAGCTTGTTGAAAGTTGGCCCGATGTGAAGGCGTTGGGGACAATGAAGTCTTGGTAGCTGCCTCTAGTCAATTTCATCTTCAGTGTCATATTTAGAATCGAGTTAACCTTGGAGTCATTCAGTAGGAACCTGTTGGAGATAGGTGACTCGTCCTCCTTGATGTACTCGGTTATATTTATCTTTACTGTACCGAGCAGAACTTTACCAGAAGTCCTCTGCGTGTAATTGCTATTGCAGTTAGCGCCATTAGTGACAGAGGAAAAGCTTGGATGCATCCTCAGTGTATGAATGTTGGTATCTAAACTAAACCGTTTCAAGTCAAAAGCATTAGCGACATTATTGGCCTGGTTGTCTATGGCGTTCTTCACACCAGCAATGGGACTGTCCCTACCAGAGTCTGTGTTGCCGCTCCCGCTCCGGCTTCTTCTTCCGTTATCGTCTCTTTTAACCGACGACATGGCACCTGGCTTGTTGTCGGTAAACTCAAAGTACACCTCCAGGTAGAGTAACTTGGGCACGAACTTCCTGTACTTGTCGAGGTGTAGCTTTACATGCATTGGCTTCTCAAGCTTATAATTCCACTGAGCTCTGTGTCTTTTCACGGAGACTTTGTTAGTGATACCGCGGTGCACATTCGAAACACTAACAGACTCACCGGAGGCACCAGTGACAGTGGTATCCGAAGTGCCCGTGCCGTCTTTCAAGTTCCATTTAACATAGCACACACCTCCTGACTGCGGCACGTTGACCAGCTCTTTGATCTGAAACTCCAGCAAAAACTTGGGCCTCTTATCCTTCCCGCTCTTCCCAATCGCCATCCTTACGCTGGTTTGTAGTTGTTTTAACTTGGTGTAGTAAGAAAGCTTAATGAGTTGTAATTATAGCTCATCCATGTATGGGCAGGCTTTTTCAAGTTTTAGGCAAAGAGTGGGCCAATAGGGGATGTCAGATTGAACGTATTTCATCATGTGATATGTGATATAGTGTTTTCATGTCTAGTGGGAAGCTGGCCTTCATGAAGGCATAGACATACTTGAGTTACTGTTCAAGTTAACGTACTCTTTTTTACAGACTATAATTTGATAGACTTCAATTCAAGGACTACTGTCAATTTGGTCCCATACAAGTACCTTTAATGCATATCATGGCAGCCCCTGTCTACCCTCCATGCTTGGCACTACAGTTCTTATTTATACTATTCTAATACATGTATGAATGATTTGTCAACGCCAAGTAGCAAAGATACTCCGCTGGTTAGCTATTTCTTATCTGCATTGCATCAAGTATCTGATCTCGTTCGAATGTCACTAGTATTTTGCTTGACGGATCATAATCAGGATAATTTCTATCACACATATCGCAGTCCAGTAGAGGTTGTAAAGAAATAGGACGGTTACGTCAGGGTTGAACAATTCCAAGAATATAAGCAATCGTGTAAGCGCAGTAATAACAGTGTACTTTACACATTTACACCACAGTACTAACTCAGGTGGACGCTTTAAGTATGGACGGAACTCCGCATTCGAATCATTAGCTTCCAAGTCACTGTTGTCTTTGGCTTGTTGTAAAGACATGACGCGTACATCTCTTAAGTAGTTATTGAACGAATTTATCATTGATATTCCAAGAGTGTAGTAAATAAAGAATACATCGACCTTGGACATCTCAAAAGCATAGCAAAATGTAACCAAAACCATCAAGGCTGCCTCCGCTATCCACCTTACTATTGTATGTCGCTTGCATATGTGCAGGTAATTATGGTATGTATTGGTATAACTTTGCACAAATACCTTGAACATATACGCAAAGCAAGACATGCCATGAAAGTATAAATCAAAAGTCGGGAGCAATGGTACAATTGGATATATGAGTAACCCCCAAAATATGTAAAATGCAGTGGTTCTGATACAATAGTACCATAATCTGAACTCAGCTGGCCTCTTCGTGAATGAATGGAGATCATCAGGTTTATCGCCGACGTCCAGCTTCCCTTCATCTTGTTGTAAGTAAACATCAAGTTTATGTGCAACAAATCGGGATGAAGGAAACAGCACATACATAGAAAATGCGGCATAAACATCGAAGTCAAATGAAACATTCACGACACGATTAATAAATTTTATAAACAACAACACCAAGCTTAGCTCTGCCACCCATCTCAATTTGGTATATGCTGTACACTTGTCCAAGCATAATTGGTATAAATTTTTATACTTTTGGACAAGTGTAGCGCCCGGCTTCAAAGACAACATTTCAGCAGGTTCAATCTTGTAATCCTCCAGTGTACAGCCAATCCGCCATCCCTTCAGTACTCGGCTGATCTGAAACCGCCATATTTAAACTTATACTACAGAATAGTCTGGCTTACAAGTGCAGTACTCAGAAGTAACTCCAGCATTGCCCAAGAGAATGGAGGTTTGTGAAGTTTATAGGCATGCCTAACACTATAGCGTACATGGTGATTTTATGATTCAGTGCGTATACTCCGATTCAGTGATTATACTCCACCAAATCTGCATGCACTTACTGAAGCTCCTCACGAGGTACCAGTTTATAAGTATTTAACGGAATATGTTGGGCTTGTATTGTAGTGTTAGTTCCTGCATTTGTTGTTGTCAATTCTGCACATTCTAGTCAGACAGAATCTTTCGTATCATAATTCTGCCAACAGCATCTCATATCAAGTTCTGCTATCAAAAAATAACATCAACCTCTTTCTCTATGAATAAGTTTCACGTCCCATGGTCTATTTCAGTTCGTGGTATTATGCCCAGTCAGTACACTGTGTCCTAATTTCACTATATCGCTTCTATTTCAGGTGCGCATACTTCTCACCTGGCGATACGAAATCTAGTGCTTCTCATCTGGTTTTGATTCTATCGTTTCAAGTACATCTATTTTGTTATTATCACTAGGTGTTACTTGTTGCTAGCGTATGTGTAATTGGTGCCATGTGTACGTTATGGCACGGTGTTAGCTCCGGTGTTATAGAGGTCTTTGTGTAACATAGAACGGTACCATATGACTTTTCGTAGATAGTAGCTCTAAGGCGTCTGTTGAGATAAACTCGAAACTACTTATTATTCTAAACGAAGATGGTCATATGATCATACTGTGCCACGAATATGGCACAAGGCTGTAGCATACCGCTCATACTGGTAATGAGGATAGCCTATCAAAGACAAGATAAATAAGATAAAATATAACTAGGCTGATAACTGACTATGATCATATTACAGGTGAAAAGAATGTTCACCTGAAACACTACTGATCAGAAAAGAAATCGAGTTAGGGCTTATTAGAACAACTTTGTCTATTAAAGATAAAAGGTATAAAAGGAGTCCTTATCTCCATTAGTCTATGAAATTAAACCTAAGTTCTAGTATCTTATCTGTATAATGAAAATGGATAACCAGTATAATTTGTATAATATACCCTTTAGAGTTTTGAATTAATATCTTATCATTATGTCTTCTAAGTATCACTGGACACAAGAACTAACTAATCCACAAGATCGTTTTAGACTATATCAACAACAGTACAGTAACAGTACTTTCATAACTATAGAATTCAACTACATGCAAGGAGGGCACTTCAAAACGCCATCCAAGGCCATTGTATCTTGTAACCATCGCATCTCATTCACATACCGATGCTGGTATGTACCGTAGCTGTTCATAAGCAGGACAGCTTTTATCACACATATTACAGTCCAATATACGTCGTAAAAGAATATGAAAACAACGATATCTTCTTGATCATACCTGACTTCAAACAATGATAGAACTAGAAACCACACAGTGTGCTTGATGCAAATGCACCACAGTATAAACTCGGGTGAATTCCTTAGATATGGACGGAATTCCATGGACGCTTCATTCGCTTCCTGACTGTTGTCTTTGGGTTGTTGTGAATATATATCGTGCATTCTTGTCAGACACATAATGAACGCATCCAAAATGGAGATTCCAAGTGCATAGTAACACAGTTCCCATGCGTAATGACACCTATAAAGAAATAAAACAAAGGACAACAAGCCTATCCCTGATATCCACCTCGCCATGGTATGTCGCTTGCATACGTCCAAGTAAAATTGGTGTGTTGGGTTTTCACTCCGCAAAAATACCTTAAACACATAAGCCAAGCAATATGTGCTGTGTAAAACAAACGCGAGAGGCCAGAATAATGGCCTACATTGAGATACGAGTAATTCCCAGAGTATGTAATATACAGTGGTTCTGATACAATAGTGCCAGAATTTGAACTCAGATGGCCTACTCAAAATTGGATGGAAAACATCAGGCTTCTCGCCGACGTCCAAATATTCATTATATTGTTGTAAAACCTTATCATTTACAAATCCATATGTGCACCCCGATAAAAAACAATATAGGTCGTCAAACCATTTACCATCATAAACGTAACAATCCGGCAAAGGCTTAAAACGGCTTAAAAACAGCACTACCAAGCTTAGCTCTACCACCCATCTCAATTTGGTATATGCTGTACTCTTGGCCAAGCATAATCGGTATAATTTTTTATACTTGTGGTCATTGTGGTCAAGTGTAGCGTCTGGCTTCGAAGACAACATTTCATCAGGTTCAATCTTGTAATCCTCCAGTGTACAGCCAATCCGCCATCCCTTCAGTACTCGGCTGATCTGAAACCGCCATATTTAAACTTATACTACAGAATAGTCTGGCTTACAAGTGCAGTACTCAGAAGTAACTCCAGCATTGCCCAAGAGAATGGAGGTTTGTGAAGTTTATAGGCATGCCTAACACTATAGCGTACATGGTGATTATATGATTCAGTGCGTATACTCCGATTCAGTGATTATACTCCACCAAATCTGCATGCACTTACTGAAGCTCCTCACGAGGTACCAGTTTATAAGTATTTAACGGAATATGTTGGGCTTGTATTGTAGTGTTAGTTCCTGCATTTGTTGTTGTCAATTCTGCACATTCTAGTCAGACAGAATCTTTCATATCATAATTCTGCCAACAGCATCTCATATCAAGTTCTGCTATCAAAAAATAACATCAACCTCTTTCTCTATGAATAAGTTTCACGTCCCATGGTCTATTTCAGTTCGTGGTATTATGCCCAGTCAGTACACTGTGTCCTAATTTCACTATATCGCTTCCATTTCAGGTGCGCATACTTCTCACCTGGCGATACGAAATCTAGTGCTTCTCATCTGGTTTTGATTCTATCGTTTCAAGTACATCTATTTTGTTATTATCACTAGGTGTTACTTGTTGCTAGCGTATGTGTAATTGGTGCCATGTGTACGTTATGGCACGGTGTTAGCTCCGGTGTTATAGAGGTCTTTGTGTAACATAGAACGGTACCATATGACTTTTCGTATATAGTAGCTCTAAGGTGTCTGGGTGTTTCTGCTACTTAGGACTTGATATTCTAAAAATAGAAATCTACTAATGCATCACTTAGTACTAAAAGGAGAATAGAAGTTACTCGTTCAAAAAACCATTACACGTGCTGTTCAAACACGAAAAATTCAGAAAAAATTTTTTCGTTTCCGCTTCTCTTGTGCGGGGTTCTCTCTGTCTCTCTGCGTGTTTCAGCTGCTTCCACCACCGAATTCTACACCTTCTCTGTGTTCTCACAGCCCCTCAGTGATCTCTCAAGTGTATTCTGTTACGTTCCGCTCTCCCCGGAGTCTCCGCGACCCGATTACCCGATTTATTCCGAGTTGGTCCTTCTACTTAGGGCAAAGGGTGTAGAATGTAATGTATGGGTGTTTCCATTCTTCTGTAAACTGCCTTTCAGTATTCAACCTGTACTTACAAGTGGTCTTGTGCGCATGGTTCTAAGGGTGTGTGTTTTGTGTTTTGTGTTTTTGTGTTTGTGTCTCTGTGCCTTTCTTTGTACGATGGAACGAGCTTTTTGCTTTGTTAGCTGGGCTGTGTCTAGGCGGGTTTTGGGCGGTAATCTTGAAAAGACCATGTGGTGCAACCTCCTTTCTGGGGGGCAAGGCGTCTCCATAAGATTCTGAGATCTGGAGATCTGGAGATCTGGGAGAGAGAGATCTGAGCAGTCGGCGGTTAATTATATCGTAGGGGGGAGAAAGAAGACACAGACAAGCACGGAGGAAAGAAATAGCCATAAAAATAAAGATGGTTCCTGTGTATGTGTGTGTGAATGAGTACAGGCGACGGATGGAGGATGAGATAGACATGAAGCCCGGGGACAAGATCGAGGTGCTGATGGATGACGGGGAGTACAAGGACGGGTGGTACCAAGGGAAGAATCTGCGCACCGCGCAGGTCGGGCTGTACCCGGCGGTGTTCACACAGCCCATCGGCCATACGACTAGAACCACCGCGAAGTCAGATAGACGTGTGCCCACGCCCAAGCTAGACCACGGGAACTTCGTAGATACCAGAATGTCGGGAGCGGGTGGCCACGCTGTGGGCGCTGTGGGCGCTGTGGGTGCTGCTAGCGCTGTGGGTGCGGAGACACCGCCGCTCAGCGCTAGCAGTGTGGCCACTAGCGCCGTGCACTCGACGCTGAACGACATAGACCTTGCGCTGGCGGAGCTGAGGAAGGACTCGGTGACGCTGAGCCAGCCTCCGCAGGTGTCAGGCGAGTCGCTGCCGCCCACTCCCATGTCTCGAGACAGCGGTGCTGGGTTCGCGGCAGGCAACCCCGTCAGCCATGGCCATGCCAGCCATACTGGCCATGCTAGCTATAGTGTTCCGCTGTCCAGGGATAGGATCATCGCCTGGGCGCCGAAGGATGTCGCAGAGTATATGCTTTCCCGGGGGTTTGACTTCACCACCGCTTCGAAGTTCCAGAAACACCAGATTACGGGTATCATCTTGCTTGAGATGCAGACCAACATGCTGAAGGAGATAGAGATCAGCTCGTTCGGGATACGCTTCGAGCTGGAGAAGGAGATCAACCACTTGCGTTCCGTAGTTTACAACAATAGCACGCCGCGGTTGCATAGCAACAACTGGGATGGCTCCAGGTCAGCGTCGCAGAACACTAATAGAGACAGCGTGCTCATCTCGCCTCCGAGCCAGATGGTGTCATCGCAGACTGAGAAACCGTACCGCTCGTTGGACAATTTGCAAAATCCAGCAAGGATACGGAAATCTTCTACTTCAAACAGGCCTGCATCGACCATCATCTCGTCGGAGTCCTATAACAGAAGACCTAGTGAAATTCATAGTCTATCCTCCAGAGTTCCAACGGGCGGACTCTCCGTCCCAGGCTCAAATAATAGCTCTAACCCAAACTTTAACCCAGCATTGTATGCTGTGCCAGTGGATGAAATACTGAAGGACGGCACAATATTTGAGTCCCCCGGAAGAGCACCAAAACCACCTTCTTATCCAAGCCCAGTACAACCACCTCAATCGCCAATGGCAAAGCCAAACAAAGGTAACAGCCCTTACATGGTCGCACCTCCTAAGTTTGAGAGTAGAACCCCATCATTGGCATCCAGTGCATCGTTGGTCAATTCCAGCAATTCAATCCTTACGAGCTCCTCGGACCTGGGGAATAATTCATCTAAGTTTAAATTTCCTGCTAACCAGAACGACAAGGTCTCGGGATTACTAGCACCCAGCAAAGAGATCTCCCCCAGCTTGGAAATGGATGGCCTAAGCGGGAGAACAAGCTCTTCGGGAACAAGAGATGTTGCTCTGGGTGATTCTGACACACCAATCAATCTACCTAATCATTCGAGGAAATCAAGTGGTCTGAAGAGAAACTCTGTCGTATACAAGACGCATAAGAAAAGTGAATCCGGTGGTTCCTTCGTTGAACTCTTCAACAGGATATCCATGCTTTCTCCAGGGAAAGATGAAGATCCGATTAACGGACATAAAAGATCTTCAAGCTCTGCTACGTATCAAAGTCATACGCATAGAAGATCAGCCAGCAACGCTACAATCCAACATCATTCTAGAAACTCATCTCAAAACTTGAATCATATGAGGCAGCCATCAATAGATGAACAGAGACACAGAAGAAACTCCTCGCAAAATTTAGCTCATATGAGACAGCCCTCAATGGATGGAGCCAGACATAGAAGGAACTCTTCAAGGTTGTCATTCTTTGGAGGTAAAGGTGATAACTTACTACAAACATTGTCTCCTAATGTACTGACAAGTCAAAGTCATAGTCGTAAAGGCTCTTATATTACAAGTCCTTTCAAGCAACAATTTACAGACGCCGTGACAAATTTGGAGTCACCGACTGCAAATAGCAATGGTATATTATCTCCCAGCAAGGCCAAATCTCCTCAAAAATTCACGTCCCCACTTAAGTCAACACCTAACACTACAAAACATGACGACAAGAAAACTGGTGAGAAACCACTTGTTCATAAAAATAGAATTGATAACATCCTGAAGGATGAGGAAGAAAAGAAAAGGTCGGTAAGTGAAACGGCCGTTAAAGATAAATCTTCAAGACTAGCAAGGCCAATAAGACCAGCAAATAATAAACAGCAAACATCAGCATTCCAGGAAGGTCTTAGATCAATCACTGTTCAGGAGGCTATGAAAACTGCAGATTGTTCTGGTTGGATGAGTAAAAAAGGTAGTGGGCCTATGGGTACATGGAAAGAAAGATTTTTTGTGTTACATGGGACAAGGTTGTCATATTTTGCTAGTGTAAATGATACGAAAGAACGTGGTTTGATTGATATCACAGCACACCGTGTTGTTCCGGCTAATGAAGATGATAAGTTAGTTGCACTCTATGCCGCAAGTGTAGGAAAGGGTAGATTCTGTATCAAATTATTACCTCCACAACCAGGTTCCAAAAAGGGTTTGACATTCACACAGCCAAAGATACACTATTTGGCTGTTGAAACTAAGGATGAAATGAGAGCATGGCTTTCAGCATTGATAAAAGCTACTATAGATTTTGATACATCTGTTCCTGTCATAAGTTCATATGCAACTCCTACTGTCTCTTTGTCAAAGGCCAAAGAAATGTTGTCTGAGGCTAGAAAGTTGACACAAGAAAGAGACAACGAAAGGAGATTCGATGAGACCGATGAAGATAAGCTTTACTGGGAAGAACAATTACAGCAGAACAGTTCAAGTTCGTTGGCTGATTCGAAAAAGCTGGACCAATTTGGTCAGGAGTATTTTTAAAAATTTAATATTTACTATTCATCTGTTGTTTAATTGGTTAGCATGAATGAGTTGAGTTCATGAGTATAATGCATAATTTAAAAGGTTTCTAATGTAATATTACAATATTGTTTAGTTGTCTGTCAATACTATCGATGCCTAAGTGATTGATACGTAAATAATAAGTCCTATATAGCTCCTAAGGCAAGTCATTCTTGCCTATGGCATTTTTCAAGTGCATCCAAAATTAACTGGTTTCCCTTTGGATCTAAATTCATCGCAACGGTGAATTCTCGTATTGCTTCATTTTTGCGACCCATTATCTGATACAACTGTCCCAGCACAAAGTGCACTGTTGGTTCCTCCGGTGTTAATTTACTCAATTCTTCAAAGCTCTGGAGAGCTAAGTTATAGCGGCCCATAGCATACAACAGATTGGCTCTCTTAAACCTTGCAAGGTTAGAATTTGGTTGAAGAGTGCATGCCAGTTCATAGTATTCAAGGGCCTTGTCTTGGTATTCGAGTTTTTCGAGTGCAACACCACAACAGCAAATTAAAACAGCATTTATGGGGTATATCTGTCGGGCTTTTTCAAAATACAATAATGCTTCATCATAATGTCCTAGCTTCATCGAATATATACCCATACCGTAATATGCATTGTAATGTCTTGGATCACACGCAATTGCTTTCCTAAAGCACTTTTTAGCGGCATCAAACGAGTCGTTGGAAGAGCATTCATGGCCTTGTAAAGTGTATGCATAAGCAAACTTTGGGTCAATCTTAGTAGCTTTCTCAAACGCTTCAATTGCATCTTCATGATCTTTCTTTAAAGAAAGATAATTACCTACACAACACCAAGTTTCGGGTTTATTAGGATAGTAAGTTAGCAAATAGTCAACAAGGCTAGCTAACCTTTTATAATCTTGTAAATGCCACAGTAACGTAGAAAATATTTCAGTGTCCGATATCCTATAAGGTTGTAGTTCAAAAAGCTGCATAAAGTATATTGATGCCATTTCATAATTAACAATCTCGTAATGAAGTTTACCAAGTTGGGCTAGACACCAGGGCATATTTTTTACTATGTGGTCAGGGATACAATTGTGGAACAAACGGATTGCTTTATATGCATCATACGTCGAACAGCATTTTGCGATCAACCCAAATATATATGACAGATCGGAAAGCTTCATTTCTTTGCCGTTGTTTGATAACAATTTCATGGCCAATTGAGATTCATCAATTTCATCTTCCTCTCTAAAAGTTAGATCTTGAAATTCGTTAGAGCTTTTTATTGTTTGAGGTGTTTTAGTTAATGTATCTCTATGGTTTTCATTAGTTGAGAAAAGTTTTGATGGAGGTGTTGAAAATAATTTGCCTTTAGTCTTTGATTTCGCCTGCGAATTGACTGAAGAGTGGTTACTTTTATACGTGATCTTGTTGTTCGAGTTGGCAAAGAGTGGTCCCCCGCTGCTGACTCCTTTAACAGCATATGATGGTGTCTTATGAGCACTACTAAAAGAATTTTGGGAGGCTGGACCAGAATTAGAACTAGGAGAAGTCGTTGAAATAAATGCAGATGTGGTAGTGTTTGTAGTTCTCACCACAGGAGGGGAATTAGTACTTTTGAAAGGGGTAAACAACAGTGATGAACCTGATGAGAATGGTCGTGCTTTCTTTACTCGTGAAGTACTTTGAAAACTTGATTTGGCTCTATGCTTTGAATTTGATTGTTGGTGAGAAGTAATAGTATCAGGTGGAATTCCTAATGATAGGGGGTTATTAATAGCGGATTCTGTATTGTATACTAAGAGGGGGGTTCTATAATATTCTGTCCATTCTCTATTTCTTTTTTCTAAAGTTCTGTAGTGGTTAGGAAGATCAACACTAGTACCCATTTTATTCAGTTGTGCCATGGCCTCCCATAAATAAGGGTTATAGGACAACGCCTTTTGATAGTGTCCCTTACTATCATCCATTTTAGATATTTTATAATACAAGTTACCCAACAGACAGTGTACAGTCGCCTCAGTGGGACCATGTGGTAATGGCATCCGCTCATTCCGGTTTTCTTTCTCATTTCCTTCGATAATATCAAATTTTAAAAGACTTCTCTCAGAACTTTCCATTTCTATTTCATTACTGGACTTCAGGAATCGGAGTAGCGATGTAATTGCCTTGTCCATATGTTTTGACAATGCCAGCGCAGATTTGGCAAACACAAAGCATGTTGCCAGGTTTCTTTCTATATATGGCTCAGCAGCCTTCATTGCAACAAGGTGTTTCCCATTCAAGTATAACGCTAAGCAGTAATAATACTCATAGTACGGTAGGTAGAAATGTGATTTATCCAGTATTGAGCATTCTGCATGCATGATTTCACCGTAAAATTCAGCAGAGTCGTAGCTTAGGTCTTCTAAACAGCTTCTGATCACATCCTGCAACTGTTGTATACGTTCTAGGCTATTGCTATCCTCTTCAGATTCCGGCACGGACTTCCCATTCGAATCAACCATTCTGTGTTTACAACTTGCTGTATTTATATAGCAATGTGGATTTAAGAATCAGAGAAATAAATGGCTAATATAACGTCAGTAGGATTCAAATAAAAACACTTTGATCTAGGAATTATAAAGTCAGGAAGTCTCTTTTACAGAATTGATATTTTAATGATTGCCCTCTTTATTTGTGTTGTAACCGGTTTTTTGTCAATTTTGTTCAAACAATGCGATGCGATGCGATGGAATGCGGAGAGACCGCAATGGACACAAAATAAAGTCAAAGAATTGGAATAACGAACATATAAAAGTTGCTAAAGGTAATTTCACAGTCAAATGTTCATTTGTGAGTTAGAGGATAACAGTTTTGGCAGATCTATTTGCTTTCTTCCTGATCAAAATAATCAAATTTTATGGCAGAACACATATTTATTAAAGAAAAGAACAATACATATTTATGTAAAAGACATAAAATTCCTAGAAGTTCAAAACCTAAAGAACTGGGGTTAGAGAAACTGTCTAAGATTTAGATTGATATTATAAAAGTATCTTAAAAGGGTATTTTTAGCAATTTTTTAGAGATAATTATCGTCAGCGTATTTCTTCTAAGCGATTACACAATCTGGACTCCAGAAAAACCCTTTGACAATATAATTGTCCCTCTTTTCTTGAGTGTTATCCTTTTGAGTGGCTTCAATAGTTGGTTGCATTGCTTATTATGAAATTGATGATTGTAATTTAATGTTTTGTAGATGTTTTATTGTTATGTGATCACCATTTGAAAATGAATTATAACCTACATTCCAAGACGGAAACTCTACAAGAAGATTAAAAATACTGGTATTTATACCTTTCTACAGATCTAGTTCAATATTAAGAAATGACTTTCATTTTGTGTTGAAACACTATATTCCTGAAACTATAATACTTCCGATAGATATAGTCTTGTAATTTACCCAATCGGGTAAATTACAAGGTCTTCAATACGATTGTCGACTAGAGTTAGATATTTGAGGTGTAATAAGTAAGTTTTAGATCATTAACCATGTTGGACCCTCTATTACAAGCTAGATAATTATGAAAAAATGCTACATGAAAAAAAAATATATGGACCTTGTTTCATGTTTGATTAATGCTAATGTTAATCAGCTTTTGGGGTTTCCTCAGATGGGACTCTTAGTGACTCCCTCCATTCTTTAAATTCAGGTGTCAAAATGCCATCTTCTAGCACATACCTGGAGTATTCACCATCTTGTTCCTCTATCTCTGACAACCTCAAGTGGTTGTTTTCGTACACCAGACGGTATGCTCTTATATTACCGCTCTGTTCTCTTGGTATAATCTTTAAAAGCCAGTCAGTGAACAGTCCATACCATTTGATGGCATCTAGACAGGATTGCCCCAACGTTGGATTGTTAGCCTTGATAATCACTGGGATCTCTTCTGTGCTGAATTCTTCAACTGTCTTGAGCATGTACTGATCATCTCTGAAACCGTAAATCACTCTGGGCACACCCACCAGAAAGCATTGTAACCATGCTCTGAACATCTTCTTTTCAAATCTTCTTACATCATTGGTTGTTGATATTTGTGAACTACACTTCAGTTCGGTGTAATGTTTCAAGTTATCTTTGCCCTCTTCCTTGAAGTCGAATATACAGTCGATCTCAGCACCCAATACAACTTTACACTCCCCAACACCTGTCCTCACCACCGTTATGTATTCATCACCATTATTCAATATTTTACGAGGTCTTTTCTCAATGACTTCTCTCTCAACATATGGCAATGGCTTATCCAAGGTAGCTATACCTTCAAATTTGTAACCCGTGTAAGTATCTATCTGCTGCCTTGAAGTCCCCGCTTGCTGTCTGCTATTTACGCCACTGCTATTGCTCTCATTAGTTGCGGCATTGTAATCTGAAACATCCTTAATGAATAATTGCCCATCATAGGAAACTATCCGCAAATCAACCTTATTGAAGTTTGGTGGCTCCATTGAGGCTCTGATCAGCTTTGACATAATACCTCTAAATGTTATAATATCTACATTGGATTTCTTATTCTTCTTCTTCTCATACTCCATAAGAGTATCTAGCAGGCCTTTCAAACTACACCGGTCTTTGAAATCTTTTGCGACATCCCTAAACTTACTTGCACCCGCGGAAAGATCAATACCATGCTCAATCTCTTGATCAGGTAGGTAGTAATATCTCAGGTTAATATCGTCGCTAACTAAGTACTCCTCAGTTTGATTTCTGGAGTAGTAGCCTATCTCCTTTGGCTGTTTCAACGCCGTAGTGGTACCTTTCTGATTGACAAACAAATTCGCACTGATCCCCATATCTCAAAGATTACTATCACTGGTTCCGGAACTACTACAATAACCTCAATGCCGTGCTGATCTCTGAACTAAACCACCCAATTGACAACTGCTTTATCGAGGCTATCTATTATGGTCCTGAGCTCATCGCAACATTTTTCAGCTTTACGGCTGCTGAAAAATTTCAAAATCTCAGTGAAAAATTTCAAGGTGATGCCCAGTGAATAAAGTAACTCCTTCAATTTAAAAAGTTGTGTGTTAGTGTCGGTTGATTGCATTACTGTTCCTCTCCACAATACAGTAAGAATTATGAGTTCTACTTTGGTTATCAACGGTAAAGCCCCTGTGGTTGCCTATGCCGAATTGATCGCTGCTCGTCTTGTCAACGACTCCAAGAGTGATGCCTCTGTCACTGTTGAATTTGTCGACGACAAGAAGAGTGCTGCTGCTACTTTCGATGGCAAGTCTGACAATGCTCTAGAGGCTATTGTTGCCAAGTTCCCTGAAATCTTGGGTGCTAATGAGGAGTCCAAGCCTTGGATCAAGTTGGCTGCTGAAGAATTGGTTATCAAGAACTTCCAAAAGCTTGCTCAATCTCTAGAAAAGCTAGACGCTCAATTGAACTTTAGAACATACATCAACGGTGGCTTGAAGTTTGACTCCGCTGACATTGCCTGTTGGGGTGCTTTGAGATCCAACGGTATGGTTGGTTCCATCATCAAGAACAAGGTCTACGTCAACGTTTCCCGTTGGTACTTGCTCCTAGAGTCCAACCCTTCCTTTGGTCAATCTCACGAGTTCTTGACCAAGTCTCTACAAGAATTGAAGAAGGCTGCTAATGCCGGTAAGAAGAAGGAGTCCCACAAGGCTAACTTTGAAATTGATCTTCCAGATGCCAAGATCGGCGAAGTTGTCACCCGTTTCCCACCTGAACCTTCTGGATACTTGCATATTGGTCACGCTAAGGCCGCTTTATTGAACCAATATTTTGCTCAAGCCTACAAGGGTAAGTTGATCATCAGATTTGATGACACTAACCCATCTAAGGAGAAGACCGAGTTCCAAGACTCTATTCTAGAGGATTTGGAACTATTGGGTATCAAGGGTGACAGAATTACTTACTCCTCAGACTACTTCCAAGAGATGTATGAATTGTGTGTTAAGTTGATCAAGGAGGGTAAGGCTTACTGTGACGACACTCCAACTGAAAAGATGAGAGAAGAACGTATGGATGGTATTGCATCTGCTAGAAGAGAGCGCTCCGTTGAAGAAAACTTGAAGATCTTCACCGAAGATATGAAGAATGGTACTGAAGAAGGTTTGAAGAACTGTGTTCGTGCTAAGATCGACTACGCTGCTTTGAACAAGACTCTAAGAGATCCTGTCATTTACAGATGTAACTTAACTCCACACCACAGAACCGGTTCCGAATGGAAGATGTACCCAACTTATGATTTCTGTGTTCCAATTGTTGACTCCATCGAAGGCGTTACCCACGCTCTACGTACCATCGAATACAGAGACCGTAATGCTCAATACGATTGGTTCTTGGATAACTTGAACTTGAGAAAGGTCCACATCTGGGATTTTGCCAGAGTCAACTTCGTTAGAACTTTGCTATCCAAGAGAAAGCTACAATGGATGGTTGACAAGAACCTAGTTTCCAACTGGGACGACCCAAGATTCCCAACTGTCAGAGGTGTCAGAAGAAGAGGTATGACTGTTGAAGGTTTGAGAAACTTTGTTCTTTCTCAAGGTCCTTCCAGAAATGTTATTAACCTAGAATGGAACTTAATTTGGGCTTTTAACAAAAAGGTTATTGACCCAGTTGCCCCAAGACACACTGCTATCGTTAACCCAGTCAAGATCCACATCGAAGGCGCTCCAGAATCTCCAAAGACTGAAATGAAACCAAAGCACAAGAAGAATCCTGCTGTTGGTGAAAAGAAGGTCATCTACTACCAGAACGTTGTCATTGACAAGGAGGATGCTGATTCTATTGAAGACAACGAAGAAGTCACTCTTATGGACTGGGGTAACATCATCATCACAAAGAAGAATGCTGACGGTTCCATGGAAGCTAAGCTTCATCTGGAAGGTGACTTCAAGAAAACCAAGCACAAACTTACCTGGTTGGCCGACACTGACGATTCTGTCAAGGTCGATTTAGTTGACTTCGATCACTTGATCAGCAAGGACAAACTTGAAGAAGATGAAAGTTTTGAAGACTTCCTAACTCCTCAAACTGAATTCCACACTGAGGCTATTGCTGATCTAAACGTCAAGGACATGATCGTCGGTGACATTATTCAATTTGAGAGAAAGGGTTACTACAGACTAGATGCCGAAGCCAAGGATGGTAAACCTTACGTCTTCTTCACTATCCCAGATGGTAAGTCTGTTAACAAATACGGTGCCAAGAAATAATCTACTTAGATAGTTATTTACCGACACAAATATATGTTACAGTTTAAATTTTGAGTATATAACTTTTTATGAAATATTGAATAGGCTAGTATTCATTAATGTTGATCAATGATTTCTAGACATCTAGTGTTTGAGTCGATTAATAATGAGATATCTGATGAAAACTTCAATCAATGAAAATATCACCGTAATTACTATAGCGACAAAGAACCACCACGTAACGCGCACAATGTTTCTCTCAGCTATAGAATCGACACATATATCAAAAAATTCGAGAAAGACCATACACCTATCATTTAGTACTTGAACCCTTTGGTCGATTTCAAGATATTCCCGCATGGCAACATACAGCGGATGCAAACTTGGCTCAAATGACCAAAAGAACTCTGGAGTATCTAAAACACTTGACGACAAGTTGACATCAACTCTCAACTTGAACAGTTTTCCCGATTTTTTAATTAACTGTTCTCTTTTCAGACCCAATGTACCATACAGTGCCAATCTTTTTGGAAGTCTAGTAACAGTGGTTAGAATGGGAGAAATTCTTGATTCAAATCTAGAAAGTTTCGAAGATTGAGCAATTGCATGGGACAAAGTTAATTCTATAATGTGATCCCCTGATCTCAATGTAATGATATCGTTGAAAATTCTGGGTCTCTCCGTATCCTTGTCATATTCAAAATGAAATTGCTCTATCTCAATATCTTGTTCATCTAAGGGCCTTATCACTAGATTCTTGTAGTCAGAGAACGCGATATCACCTAATAAATTCTTTTCTTCCTCCTCAGTAAAATTCCAAAACACAATAACACCATAGTGAAATACAAAAATTTCAGCATGTTGATCTTCATCGGCATTTACCGCTATCGGCTTACTTCCCGGATTAATATGTAAGCTTTCAGAGCGTTCCCTTTCTAGCTGTTCCTTTGGTGTCTCTTCTGCAAAATATTGTGGCTCACTTGGATCAAACGAATCTGCTGGATTATTATTACTATTGTTATTATTTTCGTTGTCAACACTAGTTGGATCAAGCTCGTAATTGTTATTCGCATCCTCTAATGTCTCTACACCAGAATAGTACTCATAATGGTGATCTCTTTGCTCACTAGTATCAATTAATTTTTCAATCAAGGTTTTACCACCAACAACCTTCTTGGATACGTTGGATTTTAGTCTGAATCCATCCTTCCCTGGCAACAATGGCAATGTATAAGCGATGTATAAACATTCATCGTAAAGTCTAGGCTTGACTTCGTGTGTAGACTTGAGAAACTTTGACAGCAATTTCAGGTTAAACCCTTCTGCTAGGTTATATGCGGTTATCCGGGACAACCTGTGATCTCTGCTGCTCTTTGGTATCCTCTCAGTTGGGTTTCGCTTGACAAATGTTGGCTGTTCTCTTCTCTCTAATGCACCTCTAGTCGGCGGGACAGAACCATCCTCAGGTATGAGGACCAGTTTTTGTGACGTTTTCGACGTTCTTATAGGCAATGTGTTAATCATTTTCCTTATCGGTTGTGGGTGCAAACGGTCATATATCATACTCCTATCAAAGCTAGAATTAGAGCCTCTTTCTTCTCTTCTACCAGACGGCACATCAGAGCGGTCTGATAGTATATTATCTATGGATATTTCACTGAACCTACCAGACGCCCTGCGTCTCGGAGGAGAACTAGTACCTCTATTACTGAGGTCACCGGTACCGTGGTTACTACTGCTGCGCCCACCAGTGGCTGCATACTGGCCACGGCTCCCACGCAGGTTACCATTAACATATTTCATCAACTCAGCACCACGCTCAGCAGAGGCGCTACTCCCACTACCAGTAGAGGAAGACGCACTCCGCACACCAGCGGCATGCCCAGCAAACGGCGCACTTCGCCTGTTCTTGCTGGTCCTGGCATCTGTCACCAGGATAGAGGGCGACCTCTTCGACATCGTCCCTGTACCTTTCTTATCCATCCCAGTGTCTCTATAACTCATAATTCCGCAACCTGTGCCATGCAAACACACAGGGCAAACTCCTCAATCAGTGTAGTGATGTTCCAGGTACTCGTGTGGCTAGTGTATGTCCTCGACAAGTTGACCTTGCTTGACCTTTCCACCTACTATTTATTTCAGCTTTTTATGCAATTTTGATCCAAGAAATTAGCGATGAGTGATAAGAATCACTGGGACTTTGAAGTTGATCTTGACCTTGGGAGACCTCAAAGGGTATAGGCCAATTGGAAGGTAAATCCAGTGTACTTGACTGATATAGGGCTATGGAGTCGAAGGATGAGGAGAGTTCAGTGATTGAGACGCCATTCAAGAGGCGGGCAGAAGTGCTCAAACGGTTGAAAGAGCAGATGCTTCTGGAGAGCACGCCAGGCTTGAAGAAGAGGAGAGTATTTGATGTTGGTAACTTAAAGAACTCACCGAATGAGTCCCGAATGTTTTTGAAGGAGCTGGATTCTGCATTGGCGTCGCGGGGCGATGGGAAACAGCACGGCGTATCAAACTTGCAGGACAAGTTACTAGATGCTGAGGAGACCCACGAGGATAATGAGCCAGATGCTTACCGGGACCCGAGCTCCATACAAGATCAACAGCAAGAGTCTCTATCTGTGGCGGTATTCTCGCAGATTAAAGACACAAAGGCCCGGAAACACGTCAATTTACAGGATGAGTCGTTTGTTATACAGGATAACGAGCCTAATTTCAACGATATTGGCGGTCTTGATGACCATAACGATGACTATAACGATGTACAGATACCTTCTTCGCCAGCTCAGATAGAAACCACCATTGAATCCCCGGAACGGATCGTAGCGGACTCGAGCCTTCACTATATTCCAAGAGTGCACAGTCCCACGGGCAAATATGATGAAAGAGATGTATTCCATAACTACAGTACAGATGAAGAATCCATCAACGAAGAACAAGAGATAGAAGAAAGTTACAAAGAGAGCTTGCTACAAGTACCTGAACTCCGAAAAATTGTGGAAAGCATTCCTGGTTTACAAAACATAGACATGCCAAGACGGTCCTGGAAAGCCTTAGGTAGTATCATCCCTCAGTTAATAGCCAACAGCGTGCAATGCTATGAAAGTCAAAATGAACAAGACATGAGAACACTTAATGTCAACTATGCAAATGTGAAGGACATGCTAGTTAGATACAACTTGTGCCGCAGCGATTGCACAAAGGAGCAGGTCTTTGAAACTGCGTGCAATTATCTCACCTTGGAGCAATGTAACCTTCTAGAGCTAGAAATGTTTTCTGAATTTCTACAATAATCAACAAGGGACCACAAACTGACAACATGAAATATCAGTATACTATCTCCCGATGACGATAACGACGAATATGTAACTATAATATATATAACTTTTTATTTACAGACGCATACCAATAGAAGCTCATTCGAGGTATCTTTCCTGTCTCATAAGTGCAATCATGTTTTCAGTGTACTGGTATATACCGAAGGACACACTTCCTGACAGCCCCACTTTCATCAGTCTTGGCAGCCAACCTTTCCACAGCATGGCAAACCCTTCTTCAACAAATATCCTGTAAGCACAGTTTATTGAGTTTCTATAAAGCAGCACCGAGTCCTTGGCCTGCATCCGTGTCTTAATCACATCTAGCGGTTGCGTGGCACCTACCACTGCACAAGACGAGATCAGTCCGAGCAATGTAGCAAAGTATTCGTTATTCTGATATTCCTTAGGAGCAAACTGCTTCAACATCGTGAACGTAGTAAACCTCACCACTGAGTTACCGACTTGTCTCATCAGTGTGGGCATGGTACCTTTGAAATAAGCCCTTAGGCCGTGCTGCCTGTACAGTTCTGCAGCGGTAGTGAGCACATTGGTTGGCAGTTTCTCAGGGAACAGTGCTTCATAGGAGCTTCGCAGTGTGGGTTTTTTATGAAATGTCTTCTTGACCTCGTTGGCGACTTGTCCCTGGACATTGCTCGTGGTCGTGTTCAACCTTTCATGGCTCAGCAGGGAGTTCTGGATCATGGCCACTTTCACGTTCTCAAACGGTATTATACACAGGGACTCCATGGTCCCCGTCAGAGCACCGGCCATGAGCAACTGCACACCGGACAAGGGAGCATCCTTAGCGAGAGCGGGTGGTCTCAGCCACTCAGAGGCCTTGTCAAAGGCCAGGAACCGCAGCGAGGTCTTCATAACCACACCGATGTTGACTGCAGAACACCCAGCAAAGTACGTCCGGACCTGGTACCCCAGGACTTCAAACGGTTTGGCAGCAACAACATTCCTGTGCAGTTGCAGGCCTGTCTTCAAGAACTCGAACGGGTACGTAATCGTCGCACTGAAGAGCCCCGAGACGCTGCCGGCGGTAATCAGCGTCACATTGTCATTCACCTTGTTTTGAGTCATGATGGGCACTGCTCTGCGAGCTCTGATCAATGGGTACAATGTATCACTGATGTTTCAAGCAGTTCAATTCATTTATACAGCTGCATGGGGATGTCACCAGCAACAAGAATCACGAGGAGTCCCAACCACGATACACGCAAGCCGCCAGTGAGACTCATTCCCACCGCTGGCAATGCAAGTAGCAATACCTTAGTTTAATTTGCAATTGAAACATTATTCGAAATGCATTGTGCTGCTTATAACTGCGATGACCCGAGCACTCCTCATGTACAAGGCAGACCCCGACACAGAAACTACACAACTGTACTACTACATTTGGCAACCTAGAGGACGAGGACGACCATGCAGTGGCTCATCGATGGCTTGCCTAGACTTCACTGTGCTGTTATAGCTTGCAGATTAGAAATGTGTCAAAGATGGTATGCGTTGGCAGCTGCTCTGAGCTCATCGCCTGCCCATCGGCCTGTAGGCAGAGGGCATCGGCCGGTGAAAAAAAATGTGTCAAAACTTTTCAGGCTGGCAAACTAATAAAGAAGTTAGTTATTGCAGGAATGTTTCTCAGGAGGGCAATCCACAGAAGTATCAGGATGTCTTCTACTAGAGCGTTTGACAAAGTATTCACGAAGATCGATGAGCTTAAGCCTGAGTTCATTGGCATGCTAAGCAAGGCTATTGCCATTCCGGCTGTTTCCTCTGATGAGAGTTTGAGACCCCGTGTTGTTGAGAAGGCTCACTTCTTGGCTGACCACTTGAAGAAGCTGGGCTTTGCTGACATTCAATTGAAGGAGCTGGGTACGCAGCCACCTCCAGTCTCTGACCCTAACTTGCAATTGCCACCTATTGTGCTGGCCCGTTACGGTAACGACCCTGCTAAGAAGAACGTCTTGGTCTATGGTCATTACGATGTGCAGCCAGCCAAGTTAGAAGACGGCTGGGACTCTGAACCCTTTGAGTTGGTTGTCGACGAGAAGAAGCAGGTTCTAAGAGCCAGGGGCTCCTCCGATGACACTGGTCCCTTGACCGGTTGGTTGCACGTTGTGCAAGCACACCAAGCTGCCGGTGTCGAGTTGCCAGTTAACTTGATCACTTGTTTCGAAGGTATGGAAGAGTCTGGTTCTCTAGGTTTGGAGGAGTTGATCGGCGCCGAGAAGGACAAGTACTTCAAGGGTGTTGACGCCGTCTGTATCTCCGACAACTACTGGTTGGGTACCAGAAAGCCTGTGTTGACCTACGGTCTAAGAGGTTGTAACTACTACCAAGTCACCATTGAAGGTCCAGGCGCAGACTTGCACTCTGGTATGTTCGGAGGTATCATCGCCGAGCCAATGATCGACTTGGTTCAAGTCATGTCCACTTTGGTCGACTCCCAAGGTAAGATCCTCATCGAAGGTGTCGATGCCATGGTTGCCAAGGAAACCGAAAAGGAACAGGAATTGTACAAGACCATTGACTTCAGTGTTGAAGAATTGAACGCTGCTTCTGGCTCCGAAACCGCCCTTTACACCAAGAAGGAGGACATCTTGAAGCACAGATGGAGATACCCATCCTTGTCCATTCACGGTGTCGAAGGTGCTTTCTACTCTCAAGGTGCAAAGACTGTTATCCCAGCTAAGGTCATTGGTAAGTTCTCCATCAGAACTGTCCCAGACATCGACTCTGAGAAATTGACTCAAATCGTCGTTGACCACTGTCACGCTGCTTTCAAGAAGTTGAACTCTCCAAACCGTTGCAAGGCTGAATTGATCCACGATGGTAACTACTGGGTCTCAGATCCATTCAATGCTCAGTTCCAAGCTGCCGCTAAGGCCACTAAGGACGTTTACGGTGTCGAACCTGACTACACCAGAGAAGGTGGTTCCATCCCAATCACTTTGACCTTTGAGGAACAACTAAAGACTAGTGTTCTATTGTTACCAATGGGTAGAGGTGATGACGGTGCCCACTCCATCAATGAGAAGTTGGACATCTCCAACTTCGTCAATGGTATGAAGCTAATGGCTGCTTACTTGCATTATTACGCTGAATCTCCAGAGAAATAATCAACTCAATTTTTTATCTAATGAACAGCTCCTATTTGATGATTATCTATCATGTTAAAGACCTATTTTTTCCAATTACACAAAACTATTTTATTTACATTTCGCAGTAGATTATTTATATATTAGCGTCTAATGCATCCAATTTTTCATTTTACAAATATTTATAGCCAATCACTATAATATTATAGTTGTTATTTGTAAAATCATTAGGGTCCACAAGCTTAAATGTCGTATTTGAATAACATGAATATTATATATATAATTCCAATAGCGCATATTGTGACAAAAATTCCATCCAGAACCGCTGGTCTCCAGATAACTTTCCCAATCTTATGGAGGATACTCAATTTCTGATTCTTTTCTTCATCTTGCTTCTCAATTGGTGGTTGCCATTGGGGATGAATTATCATAGAGTAGTTTCTGATTGGAAGCTCAACGGCATAGGCATCACTATTAATCCATTGCTCAACAGGCTCACCAACCGGTCTTGGTGCTTGAGGTTGGTATTCCGGAATCTCCTGAGGTTGAAAGACAGGCTGAGTACCAGCAACTTTCTCAATATCTTTATAATACCAGATCATATAAGTACTTCTGCGCTGTTATTTGTATCATATAGAATGAATCCATTTCAAGAAACAAAATAACTGGATAATATAAATGGAAATTAAAATACTGGGGGATTGGGAGCCATTTATATATATATATATTTTTATAATTGAATTGCTATTCTTTTAGCAAAGCTAATATTGCTAGTAATCGCGATGGGCATCGCTTGCTAAAATAGCCTTGACAACTTGAAAAGGTCATCAAGAAATGAGCTCTAGCAAGAATCAGGGTCAAACTAAGCATAGCAATATCGACCAGCTATAAACTATGTTGGATGAATCATCCAGTTCTGATGAGTCTAGAGCAACTGAGTTACCTGTGAGTTCGGAGGATGAATGCGAAGAGGTAACAGACGCAAAAGTTTTGCCCAATAAGGTACTTGTAGTCTTTGAAGGTGAGAGTACTTTGTTTAGGGACCAGTTATTGGACACAGTGTTTGGCGTACAAGATCAGGGGAACATTGTGAAGCAGTTGTCATGGGATACCAAGTACTATGCAGTTGAATATGATCTATATGTTGATGAGTGTGTTGACATTCATGGTTGGCTTAATGAAGTCAACTCCGATGACTATGAAGAGCTTAGAGATTTACTGACCATGATCATAATAGTACGATCATTTGACTCTACTCAGGATACAAAGGAATACAATTCTGTTCTTTATGATTTCATTCAAGGAAATTCAGTTAGCGTTATTAGTGTCAACACTAACTCTGCTAGACAAGTAAAAGATACTTATGATGAGTTTCTGGAGTTAGATGCTTCAAGTATAGAATTTATAAACTATCATGACGATAGGGTCGAGAAAGAAACCAATGAATGCAAAGGTATGGCTCGCTTAAAAGAGATTATAGACACACATCCGTGGACTGACTGCAAGGTAGTACTCAAAAATAAAGAGAGTACTTCTGATAAAGTGAATAAACCTGATCTGGAATACCTGATCGACACACTGAAGAAGGCAAAGATTCATTACCAAAAGTTATCCAATGGTTCCGATGGTTTTAGTGAGGAAGCCGAGCAGTTCGCTTTGCAAATGGCCACCGATATTGCAAACAACTTATAAATAATATGATATATCTTGAACTCTATATGCATTCTTTCTTCCGTTTAGTTAACAAACCTACTATCATTTGCTTGCGTAGTATTCAATTCACCTGTAGGTGTCTCTTATATACAGTTAACGCCATTGGGAAATACAATATCAGCACCACAGTATTAACCAATTCCAGTTGCTCAGTAGTGTGGTGATTTGGTAGTTGTCTATTCAGCAATAGCAGAACGAATTCGCTCAAGTATAAGCATGGCAACATCACATAGCTGATAAATTTCCAGTAACGAGTCTCACGTTTGTAGTTTGGCCCTCTCTTGAATAGCCTGCACCAGTGCTGGTACGACTCCACCAGACTGACACCTATTATAAATGTAGAGTAAGCACTAGTCTTCAATAAAGGAGCATGCTCATAGTCATCGTAGAAGTGCAAATTCAGCACTAAGTACAGGTAGTTCAATGACTTGAGCACTCTCTGGGAAATAAAACCGCGTAATCCATGGAAGTATAGAGACCACAGCACTTCAAACACAGACACAATCACCAACAAGTAACAGAGGTATTCGTGTATTCCACCAGGGAGATAACGAGAGCCCACCAGGGGCATCAACACCAGCCACCTGCCAAAGAGTGCCAGGTACAGTAGCGTGGTCTGCAATTGATACAATTGAAACAGCTTATGCGTAAACATCACTTATACTAACAATTACTGCTGTTATCGATTTGTCAAGTCTATCCAGTGGCAATCAACCTTCTGTAAAATTATTGACACTTATTTGGCACTTTTTTCATTTTACAAGCTCATCGGGTTCTTGCCAGCGTAGCATCAAGGAAACTGAGAATTGAGCTGCACTGGGTACTTATAAAAACTACTGTCCTAGACAATTATAGGTTACCGTGACAGAATTGAACTAGTGTCAGGCGGCAATAGCAAGAAGTTTGTATAGAAATGGTTGGTATTAGTCGTCAGTTGGTCGTGCTGGTATGCCTGCTTGCGGTGGCGTACTGTTTCACCGCAGAAGAAGTTGAAATATTCCAACTACAAAAGGAGATAGCTAAGAAGTATGGCGATTTCTACAAGTTTTTGAAGCTGCCTAATGGGAAGTCATCTACTGAGAAGCAAATTAATAAGAATTTGAGGAAGTTGGCTAGAAAGTACCATCCGGATAAGAATCCCAAGCACAAGAAGCTCTATGCCCGTTTGAACTTGGCCACCAAGATTCTAACGAACCATTCTTCTCGTAAGACTTACGACTATTATCTTAAGAATGGATTCCCAGACTACGATTTTAGCAAAGGTGGTTTCTTTTTCCAAAGAGCTCAGCCAAAGACGTGGTTTATCATTGGTTTCGTCTTATTAGTTGCTACAGCTTTCCACTACATCATCTTGAAGTTGCAATATAATTCAAACAGAAGAAGAATAGCTAGATTCATTCAAAGTTGTAAAGAACAAGATACCACTGATGGTCTGGGAGAGAAATCTCTGTTCTTTAAGCAACATGAGGATGACCCAGGTAAAGAACTTGTACTAAGATTCGGTGATGTATTTGTCATAGAAGAAGATGGTTCTGAATCTCTGATCTCTGAGGACACCATTGAGGAACCTAAACTCACCGATGCTCTATTATTCAAGTTTTTAAATGCCGTCAAGAATAGAACTGTTGGTAAACTTTTCAAGAGTACCACTAAGAAACTACACGAGGAAACTACCGAGAAGATTGATGTGGCAGAAGACAATTCAAATGACGATAAGAAACCAAAGGCTGAAATGAAAATTAAGCCTGGTCAAAAGAAAATGACATTGCCAAATGGAAAGGTAATTTATTCTCGTAAATCGGACTGAACTATTTTGGTTTTGCGAATCATAACTGTGTTGACACACCTAATGATTAATGAAACTACAATTACTATAGACAGTGAGTACTAAATAACTAATCTCCTATATAAGTCAAACTTATAATGTAATTGAATAATAAATAAATGTATTAGAGCTTACTTACGTTAGCACGGTTTTGTATTTACACAAGATCATATATCATGATTCCAAGTCTAGAGCTTAGTCATTAGGAGAAGTGAATAAAAATAAAAATAAAATCTAATTAAAATCATCAAAACAAATGCAATAATAAAATATGCAGGCTCTAGGCTAAGCATGAAAAACAACAAGAAAATTAGGAATAATATCAAGGAACCCTTTAATAGATTTAGTTAATCTAAGTTTTGAAATAAGGAAGAATACGGAATATGCATATTCATAAATTGACAATCGCAGATGGTAAGTCATATGGCATTACTGATTATCTGGAATCTCTTCTGGACCACCAAGAATAATAACACCATTTGCAGCATTTTTAGCATCAACTTCTTGCTGTGCTTTTACTACTAACATATCGCGAAGCTTGAGATGGAGGTCAGATTCAGTAGACAATGAAAGCTGCTCCTCAAGATTTTCGACATTAATTAACTTTCCACCCGATACATCATTTTCATCATCATAGTCAAGATAGTTACCGTCATTCATTTGAGGAACAATATTTCCATTAGCATCTTCCACAAAATTACCGCCACCCAAAATTTTAGAATACATCAATCTTGTACGGTTCAAAACTTCCTCTGAATAATATTGCCAATCATCTTCCTGAAGGGAATCTTGAATATCAGTAGATATTAGCTCCACTTTGTATAGCTTTGAAAACTTAACTACTTCCTCAGCGATCAAAACCAAGTGTCCCATAAAACCCAAGTTAGTATTCTTTTCCTCATAAAACTTATATGATTTATGATAGCCTTCCAAAATAAAGTCCTTGGTAATACTGAAGTCCTTTAGCTTTGCATCCTTAGCAGCTTCACTATCCATATATTGAAACGATCCTTCCAGATTAAATAATGAGAAGACCAAAAATGAGTTGTAAGAGAAGTCCATTCTACCGTTAAATATCTGTTGAATAATATCAAATATAACATTATGCCAAAAGTTATTCCACGGGTGATTCAAAAATAGTTTCATAATCTTAGGAATTATTTGACAGTCATATAACTTGATTTTGAATAAGTCACCAATAGTAGGGTTGGTTCGCAGTTTGGAGTTCTGGTTTTCATTAATGTATGGTATCTCAAATGTCTCATCAATTTCATCATTTTCATCCTGGTTTATATGCTCAAATTCATCATGACTTTCATTTTCAGACTGAATGCCATCAAAGGCGTCATGCTTGTCATTTTGCTGCGCAGTATCTGATTTCCTTTTATTATCAACAGAAGGGTTAATAGTTAAATCATTCAATGCATCTTGTAACTGAAATGATACTTGTTTTCTAACCTTGTCACGTACTCTTGCAATTCTTTCAGCTCTTTTAGTATTTAGAAGACCCATATTAGAACAATGCAATAATTCAGCAATCAGCTCTACTATTTTGAATCTTTCGAAACCTATCGGTATAAATTTTTCATTCATTTGGTTTGTTAATAACATATCGTCATTTGTATCATTATTATCATAAATATCATCAATAATTTCAAACAACTTTGGAAGATTTGCAGCGAACCTTCTCAGTAAATAACCCAAGAAAATGGGATCTCTATCTGATGGAGGATGTGTTTCTAACGTCGTATCTAATAAATTAACTTGATCGTAGTCCGAGTTATTTTTACGAATCAGTTCAATGACAATCGATATTGTACTATTAAGAGCAGCCCCTCTTTCATTTAAAACTATCTTTATCATCTTATCGATAGACTTTGGCGAGGCTAATCGTCTAGTTAGAGAATTTGGACCGATGGATAATTCATCCAACGGAGCATTTGCGGAAATCACAATCAGAGCTTTAAGAAAATCGCACACACATGCCTGAATGTCAGCGCTGTAGAGGTTATTGTTCAAAAACTTGAGAAGTTTATCTATGAGTTTTTGATCTGATACCAATTCAATAACACCTGTAGGAGATTCAATTTTATCTGTTGAAATCAATTTTAGGAAAAAATCCATCAGCAAGGCAATATCTATGTGCATTAACATATCATCCACAAGAGAACTCTGAGATCTAATAAAGTTTAAGTATTGATCTTGTCTGGTTATCAATAAGTTCTGATTCATCTTCAAAAAAATCGGAATTAAGGGCGACCTTTCAAACTTAAAGTTTGGATTATGCAATAAATTCCATATTTTTGATAAATGTTCCTTATTTTTGACCAGCGATTCTGTGATTAACCAAATATCTAAGGAAAATATCTCAGCGATTAGATTAGCTCTTGACAGATATTCATCTTCGTCTTCTGCATTATCTTCAATGACTTTGTTGAAATCCATCTCGATACCTTCGTCTGCTGGTGAGTTTTCTCTCGTCACGTTCACCGTGTCTGCTTCAACCATTTTAAATTGATCAACACAAAACAACAATTGGTCAAGTAAGTAATCTATATTTTCTACTCTCTCCTTTTCATTCTCTTTGAAGAAAAATCCAAAGCATATAAAATCGATTAGACCCTTGTTTTGAGCTGCTAATTCATTCAGAAGTTCACCTTCCTTCAACATGCGATCAATAAAAGAGCTATCTAGCCTTTGTTCAGTTTCTTCACCTGTTAATGGAACTGTCAATTCTGCCAACTCAGACCCGTTTATTGTCATCGATGTTGCTGACTGGGACCTGGAGGACAAGAAACTATTAGAACTGCTTGAGCTTGCTGTATGCGTAGTGGTAGTGAAGCCTGGCTCATTTGGATTTACATCAATGGTATCATCGTCTACATCCTCATTATCTTCGATGTACTTGCTATCAGATTTCAAGTACTTACCACTAGTTAGGCCAACGTCGATGCCGCTGTCATCATTAATTTTATCATTATCATCATCATCTCTACGCTTGTCATCAACGTTATTCTCCTTGTTGTTGACGTCGCCATCACATTCGTCATCGCCGTCTTCTTCTTCTTCTTCTTCTTCATCCTCGTCTTCTTCTTTCCTTCTTTTCCTCTTGGAATCATCGATGCCAAACGCACTTCTGCTGTTCTTGTCCTCACGGGTCCGCTTACCTTCCAAAGACGCCTCGGTTCTGAACACGCTTGGAATGACAATATCTTTCTCTAGTCTATGCAAAACGGTGAGGTACTCGTCGAGTATCTTATCGATATCCGAGTGAGACGGAGTCTGACCGAATGGCCAAAACGACATAGCTGATGTGTTTGTCTTTTGTGATTCTAATTGGCCTTATAACTTGTAGCAGGGGAGAGGAAAGATAGGTACTCAAATCAAAAAATAATAACAACCTTTGGAGTCTGGAGTTTGGGGACTGTATTTACAAATGACTCTCAATTAAAAGCTAAGCACAGACGTTTCCAATCGTCTTCACTTTATTTCGTTTTCTCCCTATTCCAAAAAGCCTAAATTACTGCTATAACAAACAACAATCGCTTCCCAGGATTAGGATACACTTTTGCACAAATAGTGGAAAAGGTTATGCTCGATTTATATTTGCTCTTCAACTACTTCCAAAAGCCTTGGGACAGAGGGGAAGAGCAAGAGACAAAAGTACAGAGTGTAGGGATTCTTGTAGTACGCAACGGGGGATTTGTCATATGCCCAGGTTCCTAGGCAAGTGATATTATCAAATTTGTAAGGGAAAGATCGACGGCACTATAGAACTGTAACCTAGACTAGCTAATTCACCAATGCTGCTAATACCAAAAGACTGTTCTGTACTTTAAAACTGATAAAGCTAAAACCAAAACTGGCAAACCAGAGCCTATTATGGTCGTCATCGTCGCAGTTTTGGGACTCAGAGGGCACCCACAGTAGAAATCGTATATATGTATTATAAGCGTGATTGGTACGTAAATGATTATACACGTATACTATGATATAAATCAGCCCATCACATAAACAACTCACAAGCCTTCGATGTACCTTTTTAGTTCAACATAGTTACAGTCATTAGGATATGTTATTTTAAAGGCAGGACAGGGATACAGAAACACATTACAATCAGTACAAAATACAAGACACTCAACGATGGCTAGAGGGTTGTTTTTGGTGGTGCTGGTGGCGGCGAGTGTGCTGCTGGGAGTGCTGTATAGGGATCCGATGACACCTGGGTGTATGGACATGATCAAGTACACCGGTTACCAGAGCACATCTGTTCCGTACTTGGCGGTGCTGATAGAGCTTTTGTTGGACATGTGGGGGAAAGTAGTGGAGTTTGTGCACCGAAATAGGCTGTGCTGTACGCTGCATAGGAAGCTGGGCCCGCTTTTGCAGCACCTGAGGATAGTGCTGTACTACTTGAAGCCGTTTGCACAACAGGCGTCGAGCTCGTTCAACGATGGGTTTGCGATACTGCGTGGGAACCTGGACTTCTCGAGGATAGACGAGGGTTACTCTATGCTTTCGCTGATAAACAACGGTAGGAATGTGATCGAGAGCGATGAGGAAGATGAGGACGAAGAAGACGGGGACGAGAAGAGCACCAAGAATAAGAAACAGAGCAAGAATAAAGAACAAGCGGAGTCTAGCAACGTGGACGCCATTGTGGATGCTGTACTGAACGATCCTACAGACGTAACGTTACACAAAGATACAGATGATAGCGCAGTACAGTTCCCACAACTAAGCGAACTAATAAACACTGAAGTGCTCCTACAGGAAGGTGGGTTCAACATTTGGGTGAAGAGTATATCCCGTAAATTCAAGGCGATCGAGAATGAATTATCGCAAGAGGTCGACAACACTATCTCGAGCACTGTTGTATCTGGTGTTGAGAACTTCCAGAAGGATATCGAGGAACTGCGATCCGACATGGACGCGCAGATTTCAATTTTGAAGGACACAGTGCAGAACATCAACTGCACCATGATATACGACGAAAACACCGACAGTGTATTTTACTATGACCATACGGGGCAAAAACTGCTGGACACATATGTGACAAGACCACTAATCATGCACCATCTGAAGTCAACAGAGACTAGACTAGAGCAACTAGTCGAAGCAGTGAAGTTACAAGTGGAAAACATGGTTGAGCAATCACATATAGCCCTGGAGGCAGTACGAAACGAAACTATAGAAGCATACGAAGAATGGGGGGACACATTCTACACGGAGTGGTCGAAGTACATGGCCTATAGAGACATATATGACGAGGACGGCGAGGAGCCCAGGCCACTGGCCATCGATGGCAAGGGTAAGGGAGAAGACCAAGGCGATGACGAAGTCGCTAAGATATATGAGGATTGGTTCGAATTCACTCTACACAAGAAGGACATCATCCAGTTCAGGGATCAGCTGCTGCACAAGCAGCTGGACACCAAGAAACTGAAACAATTTGAAACGAGCCTGGACTCGCAGCTTGACTCGCTGGAGAAGACATACACAGCACAAATCCAGTCGCTGCGGTCCCAGGCAGACAGACTCCTAAAGGACCGTGACCACAAAGAAGCACAGATGTTCAAGCAATGAAGCATTATTACAACTACATAGCATATATATATAATAGTAATACAATTGTTTTGGGATAGCACTCACACAGCTAATATCCGTTATAAGCTTCGTTTAGCACTGGCCGTGTCCACGGCCACCCCCCCCATACAGTACCCATTGCTTTTTTTTCCTTGAACTCTGTATTTGTGCGGGTGTTTCTGTGGAAAACTGGGAAAAATATTTCACAAGCTGAACAAAATCCATAAAATTTTTCAGCTCATCACCATTTTCTCGAGTAAAGTATATAAAGGGCCCTGTTAAAATTCAGTACTGGTTCTTGATTCTTGCTATGATTGGTAAGACCCCTATAGAAACTTCAATAATACACACTAACAATGTCTGCTCCAGCTCAAAACTACAAGATTGCTGATATCTCCCTAGCTGCCTTTGGTAGAAAGGAAATTGAATTGGCTGAGAATGAAATGCCAGGTTTGATGGCTATCAGAAAGGCCTACGCCGAGGCCCAGCCATTGAAGGGTGCTAGAATTGCTGGTTGTTTGCACATGACTATCCAAACCGCTGTCTTGATTGAGACTTTGGTTGCCTTGGGTGCTGAAGTTACCTGGACCTCCTGTAACATCTACTCTACTCAGGACCACGCTGCTGCTGCCATTGCTGCTTCTGGTGTCCCAGTCTTCGCTTGGAAGGGCGAGACCGAGGAAGAATACATGTGGTGTATTGAACAACAATTGTTTGCCTTCAAGGACAACAAGAAGTTGAACTTGATCTTGGACGATGGTGGTGACTTGACCTCTTTTGTCCACGAGAAGTACCCAGAGATGTTGACTGACTGTTTCGGTCTATCCGAGGAAACCACCACTGGTGTCCACCACTTGTACAGAATGATGAGAGAAGGTAAGTTGAAGGTCCCAGCCATTAACGTCAACGACGCTGTCACCAAGTCCAAGTTCGACAACTTGTACGGTTGCAGAGAATCCTTGGTCGACGGTATCAAGAGAGCCACCGACGTCATGTTGGCCGGTAAGGTTGCTGTCGTTGCTGGTTTCGGTGATGTCGGTAAGGGTTGTGCCGCCTCTTTGAGAGGTATGGGTGCCCGTGTCTTGGTCACTGAAATCGACCCAATCAACGCTTTGCAAGCCGCTATGGAAGGTTACGAAGTCACCACCATGGAAGACGCTGCCTCCGTTGGTCAAGTCTTCGTTACTACCACTGGTTGCAGAGACATCATCAAGGGTGAACACTTCGAAAAGATGCCAGAAGATGCCATTGTCTGTAACATTGGTCACTTCGACATTGAAATCGATGTCGCTTGGTTGAAGGAAAACGCCAAGGAATGTATTAACATCAAGCCACAAGTTGACCGTTACTTGCTATCCTCTGGCAGACACGTTATTTTGTTGGCTAACGGTAGATTGGTTAACTTGGGTTGTGCCACTGGTCACTCCTCTTTCGTCATGTCTTGTTCTTTCTCCAACCAAGTCTTGGCTCAAATTGCTTTGTTCAAGTCTGATGACAAGGCTTTCAGAACCAAGTTTGTTGAATTCGAAAAGACTGGTCCATTCGAAGTCGGTGTTCACGTTCTACCAAAGATCTTGGATGAAGCTGTCGCTAAGTTCCACTTGGAAAAGTTGGGTGTTAAGCTAACCACTTTGAGCGATGTCCAATCCGAATACTTGGGTATTCCTCAACAAGGTCCATTCAAGGCTGACCACTACAGATACTAATCGTGTGTCTTATAGTTTTAAGCTGATCTACAGGTATTAATCATTTTACCTATTTATTTTTCCTTTTTTTTTACACCCTTTACTTCACAATTTTACTACTAATTTTGTTCTTTTACCTTTTGTCGAATCAAGGAAGTCATTTCCAATGATTGACATCAATCTTTTCTTCTTCTTTGTAAGCTAGAAAAGGTATAGAGATTTCAACATTCATTACAGGACATATTCTCGGTTAATACTAAAATCCAAAAAAAGTCTCGTTGTTGCATAACATTTTTTCAATTTATTTTACCATTTTCTTATAAGAATAATTTGGGACAGGGGCTCATTACTTCATAACTATTTTTATTATTTTTTATTTTCTTTTGGTTAATACCAAAAGGTAAATACTTGTTTTTATAAAAAATACTTCTAATAAGATATTCAACTATCAAAAAAAATAAAATAAAATACATTCTTCAACATACATAAATGTAATTTTACCAGAAAGGGATAAATGCTATGTCGGACCTCTATTCGAAATTCAGAGCGGCACTAACTGATAAACATCCAAACAACGTTTTTTACCACATTGGGAATTCTAAATGGCAATTACATATCCCCATTCGCGTATACCCGCTCGCAACAACAAACGATTTTACATAATATGCACTATAGAAGTCACCAACCCATGTTTAGATATGGTTACTGGTAACCATACGACTACTGCTTTCGCCTCACAATCACGAATTGATCAAGCAACCCCATTGCTATGCTCGTTAATTAAATTGAAGTTTAATTAATGTCCCAATTAGGAATTCTACATCTATTACCTTATACACCATTTTAGTAAATCAAAGGGTCTCGAGCAATTTCGCATCTGTACGTCACTTTCTCTCGATATACCGCCTAACCCGAAAATTTAATGAAATTTCGCTCCTATACCCGATTAGGAAAATTAATGAAGCTGGGTTTAAATTGCAGAAAAAAATGAAATTTTGGCGATTGGCGTGGATGGCTGGTTCTATGGTAATACTTAGGGAGTCACCAATAAACTGTCAACAGTAATACGCAACAATACGCATACTATTTTTGGTGTTTATAGGAAATGGTATAGCCATGGCAAAGCTGAAATAATCTTAATCGATGAGTACTTGAAAATATATATAAATAGACCCTGTTTCTGGATAAATGTATCTATTTTTATTCTGCCATTGTAATTGTAAAATACAAAATATAAACAACCCATCAAACATATAAAAACAGCAATGTTGTTTCTAATATCTTTGCTATCATTATTCGCTAACATATTATCGGTTGAGGCTGCTGAACTAACAGCACCAATATACTGTAACGCTACTTCTCAATGTCCTGAGGAGTTTCCATGTTGTTCTCAATTCGGTCAATGTGGTACAGGTCAATACTGTATCAACAACTGTAACCCAAAGTTCTCCTTCAGCATCGATTCCTGTGTTCCAATGCCTGTCTGTAAGGACAGTTCCACCAAGTTTGACGACTACAGCTCTAAAGTATTGAACGCCGACACTTACTTGAACAATGCTTCTGCTGCTGACTGGACTTATAGTGGTTACTTGGTCGACTACCCAGACGAAGACAGTATGATTTTGGCTATGCCAAAGAACTCTGGTGGTTCTGTTTTGTCTACTACTAGATATATGTGGTACGGTAAAGTCTCTGCTAGATTAAAGTCTTCTCACTTGGGTGGTGTTGTCAGTTCCATGATTTTGTTCTCTAACGTTCAAGATGAAATCGATATCGAATTTATTGGTGCCGATTTGAACACTGTCCAAACTAACTTCTACTGGGAAGGTACTTTGAACTACACCAACAGTGCTAACATGACTACTTCCAACACTTTTGAAAACTACCACGACTACGAAATCGACTGGCATGAGGATTACATCACTTGGTCTATTGACGGTGTTGTTGGCAGAACTCTGTACAAGAACCAGACTTACAATGAAACTACTGGTATTTATGAATTTCCTCAAACTCCATCTAGAATTCAAATTTCCATTTGGCCAGGTGGTAATGCTACCAGTGCTCCAGGTACTATTGCATGGGCTGGTGGTGCTATTAACTGGGATGCTCCAGATATTCAAGACCCTGGTTACTACTATATGATGGTTCAAGAGGCTAACATTACTTGTTATGACCCACCTGCCAATGTCAAGAAGAATGGTACTAAGTCATACATCTACACTAGTAACAAGGACTTTACCCAAGACAGTATCATGATCTCTGATAAAGATTTTGTCTTGGAAAACAGTGCTTGGACTGGTTTAAATTTAACCGAAGGAGCCAAGGCCAAACCATCTGAAGCTAAGGCTTCATCAAAGCTTTCTTCTAGCCACAATTCCACTTCCTCTGCTTCTTCTACCTCTTTCCACAACTCTACTTCATCCACCATGCACCACAACTCTACTTTAACTTCTATTACATCTAAGTTCTCAAATTCAACCAGTCAGTCTTCTACCAAGCATGCATCTACTACTTCTAAGACTAGTGAGCGTAAGTCTACTGCTAGCAAGACTGACCCATCTACCCTTCAAACAACTACCAAGTCTTCTCAGTCTAGCTCTACCTCAACCAGTACTATTAGAAATCAAAAAGATAGCAACACGGGTGCCATTACAAAATTGAATGGTCTGTGTGCTATCATTGTTGCTATACTAACTGCTTTGTTAGCTTAAAAACTATGACATCTTAAGCATTCAAATTTTCATTTTCATTTTAGTTCTTTGCATATAATCTTTTTCTTTACAATTTGTACTATATTTACATTCATAACATACCAATACACATTTAATATTAATTATACTATTTTATCAGCACATCATAAATAGAAAAAACAAAAAGCTTGGTCTAAAAACCTTAGTTGGATGGTGCAGCATCAGCAATAGATGAAATAAACATAATTTTTTTTTATATTACAAATGAAGAATGTAGTTTATATAAAATAGTAGAAGAGCTTTTATATATTTTAATTTGTGCGATGTCTATCATTTCAAGTTTCTAACGAAATGTGTAGGACAAGCATAACCGTTTGGATTTCTGTCCAGGTAGATTTGGTGGTACTCCTCGGCTTCATAGAAAGTCTCGATAGGGCCGACCTCGGTAACAATCTTGTTGTTCCACTTTGGTTGCCACTCCTCCTTCAACTTCTGAACTTCTTTCAAATCTTCTGGAGAGTGTGTGAAGATGGCACTTCTGTACTGAGTACCAACATCTGGACCTTGTGCGTTGACCGTGGTTGGGTCGTGGATTCTGAAGAAGAAATCGATCAATTCCTTCAAGGAGACCTTCTTAGGGTCGTAAGAAATCTGTAGAACTTCGCAGAAGTTAGTGTCACCTTTGCAGACCCTCTTGTAGGAGACCCTGTTCAAAAGGTCCTTGGAGCTCTCGTCACCGTTGGCATAACCAACTTTGCTGTCATGTATCTTGTCACCTAGGTGCTTACGATATATGTGCTCGGTACCCCAGAAACAACCGGCACCCAATGTGATCAACTTCTCAGTCTCGGGATTGTACTTAATGCTCTTGGCAATAACTTTACTCATATTTCCGTGGTTACTCTTTTTCAAAAAATCTAGCATGCTGAATATTATCAATTCAAATATAACTTTATAATAATATGGCCTTTTCCAAATAACAGACAGCAACCCCAACAAATATCCCAACTCCAACCTCTGGCTTATATATGTCACCCCGATGCCCTGGAAACTATCACACCGTTCCCTTCCCATAACAATACCACATCCCAAAAAAAAAAAACTGTGTATACACTACCTGCCCTAGCACATAGTATGGGAGCACTTAGCTATTAGTGTGTATACTGCTTTGATGAAAAATTTATGAAAAAAAAAGTGAGATCCGAAATTACGTCATTTCCGGTTTTCACAGAGAAAACGCGCACAAATGCATTCGAGAACCGAAAAAAAAAATTGATTTCACATAGCTCATCAAAAGTGTCTATTAGATAATAAAGTTACATCGAAATAAGCTTTGTGAAATCAATGGCTGTGTTGTGTGTGAAATCAAATAGCATCCATTGTGTTGATCGTTCGTTTTGGCTTGCCATAGGGGAGTAACTGGTAGGGGTGGGATATTTGGGGGAAGGGGCGGAAATGTACCTGTAATCAAAGTTGGAAGATAGTGCACATTGTGTACAACCAGACTTTGCCAAATGCAAAGTTCTGGATTTTTTTCAGCTTTATCAAGTGGTAGGAAATGTATATAGAATTTTAGTCCTTTTCACTGAAACTGGTGTAATTTCTCTTTAATGGGGAGGTAGATAGCAAGTACTCGATAGTTCTGCGGGGGCTCACGTCCCTTTCCTCCACTATAATTAATGAGTCCTCTGTGTCGGGGTCTGTTTGATTCTCTTCATTGGAACTATCATCGCCTACAAAAAGCCTCCTTTTCACCTCTGTGTCTTTCTGAAGCAGTACGGGTGGCTCTATTGTGTGTTGTGTTGGTTTGACTGGAGATGCATGTTTTGATAAGAAACCATCCAGTGTGTTGTTCTGCTTGTAGACTGATTTACGCTTTCTTGGTGATTCAGATTTCGATCTCTTGGTAGGTGACTTTTCTTCTAATTGTCTCTGCAGTTGATTGTAGCGTATTATCAGTGGATTGTGTTCTTCAACAAGATCGCAAGGCACCCACAAGTAGTATGGATAATGGCGCACATCTACTTGTCTCTGACTTAACTTTTTCGGTGAAAGGCCCCCAGTATTTTCATTAATTAGCTCATTGCTCTCAAGTGCAACAGGCTCGTTGATAGTCTTGATGAAAGTTCTATATCGGACTTTGTATTTTTTGATGTCCATCATGCAAGATCTATCTAAGTCAGACTTGATTTCAGTTATCTTAATTAAATCGCTGTTCACACTCTCATCAGGAAATAGCTTTAGCTGCTTCAGTAGGAAGTACTCATGTATTGTCTTGTGATACCAAGTGGTGAAATTACAGAAGCTGGGTAGTCCATGTCTCTCCAAGTATGACATCAATTCAACAAAATCTAGAGATCTGAATAATGAGCTACCTTCCACACTGGTAAAAAAATCTGGAGTCAAGAAGTTTGATGGAACATTTTTATCGATTATGGGATAGATATAGTGGAATACAATATAGGGTTCAGGCCATCCACGGAAGTTTTCTTTACTTAGTAATATCCTGTAGTTTCTACCAAATAGCTCACGACCATTATCTTGGCAGTACTCGTACACTTCTTTCTGAAATTTTTCATATTCGCTGTTTATCAAAGCCACATCTAGTTCAATATCATGGAAAATCTCCATTAGGCGCTTTACAAAGTTGGGGCTTTGTAAATTCATCAAAGTTAATGCCTTTGTTTTACCTAATCCACTCAATCCTGAATTATAATCACCACCAATAATCAAACTAAAGAACAATAATGATGCAGATGACAATTGAAGACCGTATTTCTGGTTTATCTCTTGTAAATTGACTTCTGTTATGTAATATTCAGCCTCAGATGATGTGCTGTTATTCCCTTGACGAGAAGATGGGCTCTTGTCTTCCAAGTTTTTTGATAAGTTTCTTAATACTCTAGTTGCACCAAACATTAGTGTATCAGAATCATTGCTCATAACATAGTCGACATGGTCGGATATTTGCAACCACGCGCAATGGGATTCACCTTCTCCATATGCAAAGGTGTAATTAACTTTTAGTAAATTAAGCAGCTCCTGAACTTTCTTTAGCGTGTACTGGCTCATGTACTTCTTCATCATACCTTCAGGTCTCTCTGTTTGGAACGAGCGATAACTGTCTACATAAGAAGTCAAGTACGTATCTACATCAGCCGTTCCAGTAATAGATCTCAGAGTCTCTTTCTGCCTTTTAAATTTAGGCTTTAATGGTCCATCAAATACTATCACAAAAGATACATCCAGCAATGATAGTTCTTTCAATTTATGTATCATATTCATATAGGGTTTGGCATATAAGGTATCATCATCATGGCTATCCTTTGTGAAGCTGAACGGTTCCGCTCTAGCATCGTTATGATAAAACCCACACTCAAATAACCAATTATGCCCATCAATTGCTATTCTTGGACTTCTACCATTTTCCTTTCTGAACTGGCATACAAATCCTTTCAATGTCTTCCTTCGATCCTTTATGTAAGGCTTTAGAAACTCCCAAATAGCTGGAACACCCATGGCTACATGTCCAAAGAAACAACAGCCAATGCTTATAATATGCTGTTATACTTATGATTTATGCCTTTATTATAATGTTTACCCATACTTTGATTATTGAATAAGTAAATGAACTTGATCATAGCTTTCCTTTTCCGGCAAAACCAGGAATTTTAAAATAAACTTCGAACAATGGGAACATAGTCTATAATAAGTTGTTCAAAACTAATATTCACAGATGTATTATGTGTCTATTTATGCTCTATGAATTTGATTTTATTATATATTAAATTATGGGAATGTATTAGATGGAAAGGTATGCTTGTACTAGAATGATTTAAATAAAAACTGCCTGACATTGGACAATAGATTACTTCTTTATGAGACTGATTCATTTGAGTGTGTTAAGCATCTAGTGCAGCAATTAATATTACATTGAATTCAATTTCAGGTGTCATTGTTAATTGTATTATTGGGAAAGCTAAAAGCCATTGAATTAAAAAAAATATTCACATTTTTGGTATCTGTAATGGCAGATAATACCATTGAAGAAAGGATAGTTCAAATACCAAATTTTAACCAGTCTAAATCCTGTTCTAACGCGCTTTTCTTTGCTTCGTTGCCATTTGCTTCTGGGTTTGCGAAATTCTGTTCCTGGCCCAGGATAACTGTTTTGATAGTATTATCTCCATTGTGTAAATCGTAAGACATACCTTCTAAAAATTGTCGCTGATCTGTATTAGAGTTGGCTTGGTGTTGGTTTTCGAAAAATTGTGAATTGCTGTTATTTGGTTGCATTCCTCTCTGTTGAAATACTGATTCGGAGTAACTAGCACTGCTGGTTGTCCTACTAGGAATATTTCTTTCCGTTTGTCCCTGCATGGTTGGAGTTTGTTTAAATTGTAAGTTTTCCTGAGAAATTGATTTTTCACCTCTCATTCTTTGTTGATTCTGTATCTGTTGAGATAATAATGAAGTATGAGAAACCTGTGATTTTTGAGAGAGTCTAGAATCTGATCTTAGAACATCAGGAATATTCTCAGGAGAATCTTTGTTGCTGTCAAGCCTGAACAGATCAAAGTTGGGTTGTGGAGAATCGTAATTACTGTTAATTCTCCTTATGTTCTGACTATTTACTCCCGTTCCATTACCTTGAATACTCTGGTCATCGTTAAAATTGCCTATGTCTTGAGTTTGTTGTGGGTTCGTGTTTATGAAACTAGAAGAATAGGAAGCATTTCTTGAAAGTTTTCTACCTGGCATCGATACACCATACTTGCTTGCGGATGATGATAAGTTTCTCGATGGTGCATTTGTACCATATATAGAAGCATTTCTGGGAGAGGATGTCAAACTGTTTGAATAAGCGCCCATTGCCAAGAAGTTTCCAACAGAATTTGAGGTCTGTGGACCACCTCCTGGGGTAGTGCTTTGAATATTCATTGGAGAATTGCCAGAACTAGAGTGTCCTGATATCTTAGGCAAAATAGGAACATTTGATCTCGAAGATGACCTGCTTGAGTTAGAATTGACAGATGATGTACTGCTTCTTCTGGACTTAGATTTCCTCGTATTACTTGCCGCAGCAGAATTACTATAATTTGGTGATCGTGAATTATATGTTGGGGTTGTGGTGAAACCTTGCTTCGTTAAACTACCACCTTCTCTGGAATATCTAATAGTTGTCATGTCTTGATTTAATCTAGTACTAGATAACTTTCTCCTACTCTTACCAGAAGAAAAAGTATCCGTAGGACTGGAGTGATTGCTTAGCAGTTTTTGCATGCTATTTTGTTGTGTTTGGTATTGAATGTGTTGCCTTTGTTGGGATTGGGTTTGTTGTGGATTCATTTGTATTTTTGTTCTCTTTTTTGAATTACGTTTTCTAATAACATCTGTCTTTAATGATAGAGGCCTCATAGTACCGTGAAGTTTTTGAAACAAACCACAGGCGTTACAAAGAACTTTACCTTCGGGACTTCTTCTCCATAGTGGTGTCTTGTACGTCTTACAATTATCACAATGCACTGCATCTGGATCTGGAGGTCGTTCAGAAGATGAGACAGATTTCCTATAGTTATTCAGTGAAGTCGACGATAACTGTCTCGGCAGTGAGTTTTTTCTTACTGAGTTAGAAGTATTGGCTGCACTTAGTATATATGGATTCTCGGAGTAACTATTATTACTCCCAACAACAGATATTGGCCTTTTCCCCGTAAATTGGCTGGCTTTGAGGGATGAATTTGCAATGATAGATTGATTTTCTTTGATCGGTGGGGTATTAGTGTATGTTACCGTCGTTGCAGTAGTTGGCTTTGAGTGTAAACTAGAACCAGGAAAGCTATTTTGTTGGTTAGAATAAGTCAGGCTTGTGTTATTGATAATATTAGAGTTGCCTATACTTGAACCTCCTCCAAGTACACCATGAGCAAATAGATGATTATTGTTATTGTTATTAAATCCTGTAGTCACACCTAAGGGAATTTCTGAATTATAACTATTTGGGGCACTTATAGTTGCAGAGCCACTGGAATTACTCGGGGTTATGTTAAGTGTATCCACATTGAAATCCCAAAACTGTGCGATTTCACCATTCTGCTGGTTGGATGAGTCAACATTTATCTGGTTATAGTTTTGTTGCTTAGAATTATTGATTGTAATGGGTTGTAATTGTGTTGTGCTGTTAATTATCTCAGAACCTTGCTGTAAATCTTCCTCGGGTACTTCATCTATCTTATAAAAGTCGTTATTAGATTGTCCTATGTATGGGTTAACATTCACAGTTATGTCATCATCATTACCCTGGCCAGGCGCTGGAAACGGCGACAACAGGGATGTGAAGTCAAGGTTAAGCTCATCCGGAAGCGCTTCCAGCATACTATCGTAATTATCGTTGACAAACGGCACCACATTCTCGGCCTGTGGTTTCGTAGTCGAGCTCTTCTCTGCACCACTTTTGCTCTCACCCGAGCCATCCTTCAGGAATGAGTTCAGAACACCCATCCCATCGAGATCATCCTGAAACCCCTCCATAGTCTCGCTTTTAGTATATGTATGTGTGTTGCTTTCTGTAATGGAATGTCTCGCCCAAAGTCAAATTAGTTTCACTCGTCTCCAAAAAAAATAGTAGTCTTATTGCTGCCCTTCAATTTCAAAGCTCTGGTATTCTCTCTTATAACTAGTTGGTATGTTCAGCCGACGTTATTGAGCTTGGTAGTGTGCAATGTAGTGAGTTGTAGTCCTCTTTGAAGTCAAAGTTTCCTGCTTTGTAGGCTTTCCAGACTCATTTTCCTTTTTGGTTCTTGAAAAATTCCGATGGATAATGAAAAGTGAAAAAAAAAAAAATTTGCGATGAGCTCTGACTCTTTTAAGGTTTACGTCAAGTCAAAACAAAGGTACCGGTGATGGAGACGGTGTTTGACAGCGAGAACGATGAGCCGCTAGTGGAGTTGAGCGATGTTGATGACTTTGAGTTTGAAGATGGGGACGACCCTATCCTAAAGAAAATGAAGCTAGATGTGAAGCCGGAGAGCAGCAGTGACAGTGAAGGTGAAGTGGTGTTGCAAGAGACCGATGTGCATCCTTATATGGACTTCTTGCAGAAGCTGAACAAGATTCAGGCTGGGGAAGTTGGGGAAAAACGGGACATTAAGCGTGATAAGTCCATTGTTGAGTTGCAACATGAGGAATTGGTGAAGCAGTTGAAAAGTGCGGGCACTTTCACATCTGTACCTGATAGACTCATTGACCATATATCATCAGAAGTGCTGAGTGATAAGTTTAGGGATTGGCATTTTATAACACAGGAATGTCGAGATATTGACAACACCACACTTTCATCTATGCTTGATGCGTTTGGTGTCGGCAACTCGGCAGACTTGCTCAATCTAAAGATTATTGCAAGCGAATACACGAAGAAATATGACAGTCTCTCTACCATATACCCTGTTGGATATATGCTAGAGGAGCTTGTTGATTATTACAGAAGAACACTACCAAGAGCCGAAACACCCCTTGAATACTGTCATGCATTCTTTTTGTTTGTTCTTGACATCAAAATATATGATTCCCATGAGTGTGATACATCCTGGTGCGAGGAAGTGCTGGATATATTAACGCAGAGGTTTCGACAAGAGGAGATTTTTGATGTTTATTTAAAAGTAGTGGAATTGAATGATTATTATATGCACTACCGTGTCACCAAGCTCATACCGAGGATGAAGTCGTATATTTTAGCAAAACTGTTCGGCACCGTGGATACAGTTACCATTGTTAATGAATTCAACACATTACTGGACGACAAGAGGTATAAGGAATTATTGTATTTTTTGTTGTTGGTACTGGGGACACGATATGTACCAAGAGGTAAGAACGAGACTATTAAATATTTCATTTCCTGTGTTACGGATGTTTACGATGACTCTCAGAGCAACCCGGAGATATCGATAATCAAGAACTATTTGTTAGTATTGCAAGTGCTGGATTTCTAGTAATTTTTTTTTTTATTTGTGGTATTTATATATTAGTATATAAATATTTTTTTGGTATATGATAGAATTAAACAAGTAATTAACTTCTTGTAACATTTTTTGTATAAGATGCAATGTCAGGACTCTAAATCAGAGTGCGATTATACTCTGAACATAATGGTAGAGATGCTGAGCAAACAAATTTAAAAATAAAAGACAAATGGCGGGAATGCATAAGAGCAAAAAAAAGTACAGTTAATTTGAGACAGTTGATCAACAACAATAAATGCAAAATACAATATCGAGATCAACTCGAGGAACAAAAAAAAAAATAGGCGGGAATATTAATTTTAAAAGAGTGAAAGAATAGGTGACCGGACCTATTCACAATGTAGTTAGTTCCACTGATTGCAATTCGTGGATGTTTGGGATGGAGTACGTGGCCATCACGGTTGATTTTGCATTCAAGTTTTCCGAAGTATCTTCATACTTGTTGATATGTTTAGCCTCATAATCAATAAAGATGCAGTGATTCAACCCAACATTCAAAGCGGTTTGGATGTTGGGGAAACTGTCGTCTATAAACCAAGCTTTTTCGAAGCTTGAGATTCCACTCTGTAGCTTAGCCATCTCGAAAGATCTTGGGTCTGGCTTACAGATGATGGAGTCCGGTGGAGCAGAGTAATAGCAGTAGGTGATTCCGTCGAACAAGTCTGCGATTCCGAGGATGCGGATGCATCTAATAGCGTGTGTCTTGTAAGCGTTAGTGAACAGCCACAACTTAGTGACATTCTTGTTCTGTTTCAAGTTGAGCAGAATCCTCCTCAACTTCAAGTCGGGTCCCTTGATGGCGTCTTGCAATGGCAAAGAGTCGTCCACCATGGCGTTGAACATCAATGGGTCAGTGTCTGGGAAGTCCTGCATGATACCTCTGATGGACAACCCGTACTCCTGGTAGTATTGTTCCATCAGGGCGTGTGCGTACTCAGGCTCCAAGTCGAGCTCATGCACACAGTATCTCTGGATGGACTCCTGCATCATCCTCTGCACACCTGTGTACTTAGAGTACAGAGTGTTGTCAATGTCGAAGAAGACAGTGATACCTTCTTCTTCCTCAACAGGTACAGGGTTGTTCAAGGTCTTCAAAGAAGTGCTGGAACCCAACAGATCATTGGTGGTGATCACATTGGTCTTTGAGTAAGTGTAGTTATCAATTTGAAAATTAGGAGATAGCTGAGAACCCTCGTAGTCAAGGGACTCCAAGTGTTCCCTGTTCAACTCGAGTTGTCTCTTGATAGCGTCTCTGTATACAGTCTTGTAGTTAGTCATTTTTTTTCTGTGTTCTTTCTTATTCAGTATGTACTTGTGTTACATAAACAAAAGTTTCAAGTGTGTTTCACAAGCTTACTTTATATATCAGTTGTTACAGGAGAGGGGGGGGCTTCTAACATGTGGGCTTATGTGTCATAGATCTGCATAAATGACTCAAATGATAGATATATCCGATGGATGGCCAACTTCCCCAAATGGGATTCTCTCCTTTGAAATCCCTCCTTTGGAAACCCTCCTTTGTAAAAACCCTCCTGAGAATCTTTTATTGTGTCTCTTCCGATATCGTGGAGATTCCAAATTCCCCGTCGGAGATATTTTTTAATTTCTGAACCCCAGCAGCTACAGTTTCTAGAGATTTCACGAAGCTTTTCCCTGTATGAAAATATATGACGTCATTTTCGGAAAAACTACCCCTCGCTCTATTTTCAACAGACAATCCTGTAGCAGTCCACTCCCTCCCCTTGCTCATCTACGCCACCTTCAACTTCCCCCCCCCTCCCCCCGATCCCGGATTATCCCATTATTCCGGATACCAGCACTTCTCTGCTTCTCTGCTTCTCTGCTTCTTCTCCTCTCCCCCCTCCAATCCAATAGTGCTACCATGACGTACTTTTGTATTGGTGTACGTTATGATCACATGTTTTATATATTAATACGTATGTCATGTGTTTAACCGTATACGGTGTTGCTTCTTTCTTTTTTCTTTGCTATTGGGACTGCGAGAGCAATGCTGTGCAATGCTGTGCTGTGCTGTGCTGTGCTGTGCTAGGCCGTACAATACTGTACAAGTACCAGACAGTAATGGTATCGGTGTTGGTAATGGTGTTGGTGATGGTACTGGTCCTTTGATGTATGGAACTCTCTTTCTTTTTGTTAAGGATTTCTTTTGTGTTCTTCAAGTACTATATACTTTGCACTCCCCTGCGTATTCTTCTGTGGTATACATGGGTTGAAAAAAAAAAATCTTCAAATTTTTTTCTTCACAAAATGCGATGAGCTCTTGTCTCTTGAAATTTTTCACCTATATAATATCAACAGAGCAGGAATTAACTAGATTATGGTCAACTGAGTTGGAAGAGAAGCCCAACACCAACCAGAAACACAATGCCACCAGTATCTGCATCCAAGGCTAAGAGAGACGCCAAGAAAGCTGAAAGAGAAGCTAAGAAGAAGTCTGAAGGTAAGACTATCAGAAAGCTAGGTAAGAAGAAGGAGGCCGGTACCGAAGAGGATGCTGCCGAGGCTGCCGCTAGAGAGATCGAGCAATTGAAGTTGCAAACCGACAAGGACGGTCTGTCCGACCGTGTCACCACCGGTGTGCTGGACTCTCTAGAGACCTCTCGTGATATCAAGATGTCCTCTGTGTCCTTGCTTTTCCACGGTAAAGTGCTGATCCAGGACTCCAACTTGGAATTGAACTACGGTAGACGTTACGGTCTGCTGGGTGAGAACGGTTGTGGTAAGTCCACTTTCCTAAAAGCCCTGGCCACCAGAGAATACCCAATCCCAGACCACATCGACGTATACTTGTTGGACGAGCCAGCTGCTCCAACTGAATACTCCGCCCTAGAGTACGTTGTCAGAGAAGCCCAAAACGAACTGAAGAGAGTCGAAGATTTGGTCGAGAAGATTATCCTGGAGGATGGTCCTGAATCTGAACTTCTAGACCCACTGTACGAAAGAATGGACGGTATGGACCCATCCACTTTCGAGTCCAGAGCAGCCGTCATCCTGATCGGTCTGGGTTTCAACTCGCAAACTATCCTAAAGAAGACCAAGGACATGTCCGGTGGTTGGAAAATGCGTGTCGCTTTGGCCAAGGCCTTGTTCGTTAAGCCAACTCTGCTATTGTTGGATGACCCAACCGCGCATTTGGATTTGGAAGCCTGTGTTTGGTTAGAAGAATACTTGAAGAGATTTGATAGAACTTTGGTATTGGTCTCCCACTCCCAAGATTTCTTGAACGGTGTTTGTACAAACATGATCGACATGAGAATGCAAAAATTGATGCAATATGGTGGTAACTACGACTCTTACATCAAGACCCGTACCGAATTGGAAACCAACCAAATGAAACAATACAACAAGCAACAAGAAGAAATTGCCCACATCAAGAAATTCATCGCATCTGCTGGTACTTATGCCAACTTGGTCAAGCAAGCTAAATCTAGACAAAAGATCCTGGACAAGATGGAAGCTGACGGTTTGATTCAACCTGTGGTTCCAGACAGAGTCTTCTCCTTCAGATTCCCTCCTGTGGAAAGATTGCCACCTCCAGTCTTGGCCTTCGATGACATTTCTTTCGCCTACGACGGTAACCCAGAAAACAACCTATATGAGCATTTGAACTTCGGTGTTGATATGGACTCCCGTACCGCTTTGGTCGGTCCAAATGGTGTCGGTAAATCTACACTATTGAAGATCATGACCGGTGAGCTAATGCCTCAATCCGGTCGTGTTTCCCGTCATACACACGTTAAGTTGGGTGTTTACTCCCAACACTCCCAAGATCAATTGGACTTGACCAAATCCGCTCTGGAATTCGTCCGTGACAAGTACTCTAACATCTCCCAAGACTTCCAGTACTGGAGAGGTCAACTAGGTCGTTACGGTTTGACCGGTGACGCTCAAAAGGTTCAAATGGGTACTCTATCCGAAGGTCAACGTTCCCGTGTCGTCTTCGCTTTGCTAGCTCTAGAGAACCCTAACGTCCTACTACTGGACGAACCTACTAACGGTCTAGATATCCCAACCATTGACTCCTTGGCCGATGCCATCAACGAGTTTAACGGTGGTGTCGTCGTGGTTTCGCACGATTTCAGACTGTTGGACAAGATCGCCAAGGACATTTTTGTTGTTGAAGACAAGACCGCCACCAGATGGGACGGTTCTATCTTGGATTACAAGAAGAAGCTGGCCAAGAACGTTGTTTTGTAATGGCTACTTCAATATACAACTCCACCTCTCTTTTCTTTCAATTTCATTTTTTCCCTATTTCCCCCAAATTTTTTTGTATATTTTTTGAAATATTGTAACACATCATAGCTGCAATATTGAAGAATATATTTTGTATATTTATTTTAGGTTTCTTTCGTTTAATCAAGAAGATATAACAACTAAAAAAAGTTCAAAACTCTTTTCAAAAAAAAAAAATGCTTTCATTAATGTTACATATCGAATATATAATAATGCAATGAGTGTTTCTTATATGAGAGTAGGCCTAGGAAGGTCGCTCACATCGGGAGCCACAAAAGTTGGACCTGCATATGCTCTGGACTTGGCCTTGGACTGTGTCTTGGCCTTAGCCTTGGGTTTGCTCTTGGAACAACGCTTGCTCTCGTTCGATATTTTCTGCGTGCGACTCCTTCTAGCGTTAGGTGTGGTCATTATATATTGTGCTATTGTGAATATTGCTTTCTTTTGTTTTTATGGTAGTTGTATTTTATTGTATTTTTCTTATTTGGTTTATCTGTAAACTGCAAATGCTTCGAAGTCGAAATTAAATAAATCTCGCTGTTTATATATTAGAGAGTATTTTAAATAATAACAGTAAATCCCCCATGCATTATTAAGTATAGGACTGTATTAGGTCCCTTTAATTACAAAAACCCTCATCGGGCCCTCATCGAACCCTCTGAAACCCTCTGAAACCCTCTTTTTTTCTGGAAAGCCCCAGTTCCCAAAAACCCTAAACAGGCACCCGTAACCCGCACCATATGACAGAAGAAAAGTGGGGGGGGGCAACCCGAAGGAGGGGCTCTCTAGGGTTCTGAAGGTGGGATGTTAGGGGAGGAGGCTTAAATACGTCACCTTCGAACCACAATGGGTCTACTTCAAGAGGATGGTATTGTATTACTGTTTATAGAATAGAGTCCAGGAAGTACTCATCTCCAGCTAGTTCCTCTGGTACTAACGACGGCTTATTGACACTGACACTGACCGTTTCTTTTGCTTGCGGAGTACCTGGTCTCTCACGTTTATGCTCAGCTGGTACGTGTGAATTATCATCATTCTCTACGTTATGTACCACGTTGTTCCGTAGAAGGGCATTAAGCTCATCGGTGCCCATACTCTGAATCTGTCTGGAAGTGTATTGCTGGTGTTCCGGTCCCGCAGTGTGGGGTTCTGTGGTGGCGCGTACTTTTTTAGTCAGCTCTGTATACTTGGTGATATCCTCACCTTGGTCGATCGGGATATCCACATACCGCTCGTGATTGGATGGCAGTACTTTCTCCTCTCGTACTTGCTCCACAGGTTTCCTGTACTTGCGGTCACTGGGTGTCTGGTGGGCCCGCTTCAACCGCTGCTTGTCCTGGAACCGCCGTCTGTTCTCACTCTTCTGATCCATCCTCGGCTATTCTCTTGGCTCCCCCATTCATTCAAGAGAATGTGTAGAGACTCGTTTGACACACTCATTACAAACACAACAATTTTACAATCTTCGAAGTCTTTTGGCTGAAAAAAGTACTTAATTGTGCAATACGTCATCAAGATTGGTCATCTGTACGAGACTTTCTGTGCCTGCAAGGGACAGTTTTTCATAAAACCCGAAGCCAGCACCCAAACACTAAAAGCTAAACATCATGAACTCATCTCATTTAGCATATGTGTAGCATTTGTAACTTCATAAAACCACCATAGATTTACTGCCAAAACTATATAGACTAGAGGTCATTACTAGACGCTGAGTTGCTGTTGGGTGGACCTTTTTTTTTTTGGTACCTTCTGATTATAGAGGCTTTTGCTCGGACGGATAAGACAAATTTTGAGCATAGGAAGTCTATCTCTGCTTTGAACACGCACTAGCCGCTTTATTCTCATTGTTCATAGTGGATCTTTTTTCGATTTTGCATTAGATGTTTTATTTTTCACAAAAAAGCATACGTTGTCATATATACTGATCTTTGAAATAAATGCGATCATTCATTAAGTCTCATAGGAAGTCTAACTCGCTGGAGAGTGACTCCGATATAGACTTCAAACAACTAAAACGGAAAAATGCATCCACGTCACAACTCTCGCCGCCTAGATACAACACAGATTACTACGACCCTGTGACATCATCTCCGAAGACGCCAACCCATTCACATACCACCAGCGATTCGCTCCCGCAGAAACACTCGCCTGGGTTTGAATCATTGCATAGGCTGTTCAACAATAAGCTCTTCAAGAAAGCATCTAACTCAAGCTTGAACTCGTACTTAGCTAACACTGATAGTCAGTCCCGTAGATCCTCAAAGGACCAAGACCCTCTAGCTCCATCGTTTCATGTGTTGAAGACATCGTCAAACCCTGCGTCACAGGACTCAGAACTGCCAGTTATAAAAGGTGTTATAACACACACTTGGGGTAACCACTCGAAACATAACGATCCTCATGTTATAGTGCTGAATGACCCAAAGACCAGTTTTGAGACGCTACGATCTAGCGATTTAGAACCACCACCCAGGTTAACTAGCAAAACAACAAGAAGCTCTGTATCTTCTGAGAGATCATGGAGCACCAGAGATCACTCCATGTCACCGCCATTAACTTCAATAAATCAAGACATAGACATACCCGAGGATATGGCGACGAGGAGTAAGAACACGCTGATAAACAAGAAGAAGATGGAAAATAGACAAGCAAGAATACATTCTAATGATGACCTGATTGCGATGCGCAAGAATAGCTCAGACACTCTCCCGCAAACTGCAGAATTTTTTGCGAGTGATAAATTACCTGGAGATAGTACTCCAATTTTAGAGATTCCTGAATCTCCGCCACCAGTAATCACTCTTGAAAAGTATAACTCCAGTTTAAGTGACGCTAAAGAACTCTCTAGGAGTAAAAACGTAAGGTCAAACAGAACGTCAGTCGTATCAATGACACAATCGGAGGAATCTCGATGGTCTAATCATTTGATGGTAAACTCGAATCATAACCAAAATAAATTAAGAGATAGTGATGATAGTGACTACTCCAACGCTATTGATGAAGAAGATGACGATGACGCTGACGATGATGATGAGGCATCGCAATTTTCTTTCGAATACAGCAACTTAAGTGGCCGCACTCCCTCTGTGAAATACTATTCGAAACCTGAACCAAAACAAATGGTCTATATTGATGACCTTTATGATGATGAGGACTTTGATGAGGATATGAATTACTATGATGAAAATGAGGTTTCTGAATTTTTACAAGAAGAGATGGCCAGTAATAAGAATAATATAAATACTGATACATCTGTTCTGAAAGATTTATCGTCTCCTTCGATCAATGATCATTCTAATGAGAAACCAATATACAAACCGACTATTCAAATGAGAGTAAACAAGCCCAAGGTTCATCGATATAATGATTTGTTTGCATTATCTGATGAGGACGATCCGAGCTTTAATGATGATGACGAATTCGATGAGGATGAAGAGGAAGGTGGAGATGACAATGATGAAGAAGATGAGATAGATGAAGAGTACGATCAAAAAGTTTCCGACGAATGTGGGCAGAGTATTGAACTCCAATCTGATGATATCCATAGCGATTATGGTGTCGAGTACTATAATGATTTTGGAGGAGACTTAAACTTGCAGAATGATGTCCAGAAACATCACATTAATAAGGAGCAGCAATATATTTCTGATGAAGAATTTGACGATGCTATTACAGATTTTAATATGGCAAAACATATTATTGAAGAAGAAGTGGTTTTGGACAAAGCAGAAGCTTTGAGGTATCAAAAGGACGCTGAACCCGTACAATCTAAGACAAGTGAAGATGTAGTAAACTATGTGGATGAAGATTCCAACTTACGTATTAATGAAAAGCTAGAAAAAGGAGATGTTACATATCAAAAACCTACACTGTTGACAGAAGTTAAAAACAAGCAATTTCAAAAGAAACCAGTTGCATCATTTGCTGATATTTTTAATCTAGAAAGTGACTCGGAAGAAGATATTAATAATGAAGATGGGTTGACAGGGTTATCGGACGTGGGTCTAGACGAAGATGATGCTGTCTCTAGCCCGATATTACAAAGCCCCTTCGAGTCCCAATCGTTGGCTGAAGGATTAGTATCACCTGTAATATGCACACCTGGGAAACCAAATATAATTAATAAACAAATTATTCCTACCATCAAATGTGAGCCTTCTTCCCCGCAAGAGAAAACAATTGAAAATAATAAGTCTCATACAGCCTCAAATTTCAAGGAATACGGACTGAATCACCCGCTTCCTCCTCCTGCAAGATCTCAAGCTTTGAAATTTCATGATTTAAACTCAGAACTAGACTCGGAATTACCAGCGCTAATGAGCAACCTTTATTTCATTGATGAAACTGAGGAGGATGCTTATAATGAATTAAATGATGTAACAAGGGATGAGGATGAATATCTTGATGAGATTAACACAGTCCCAGAGGATTTTAATTTTTCGGATACAGAAAATGATAACAATGCGGCAAAGAGAATGCTCAGAAGATCGAATAAAGGCAGTTTCAGATCTACTTACAGTTTTACTGATAAACCTCAAGGTGTAACTACGGAATCTAGTCCTATCAAGAATAAATTGGAGGTTAATAACAAAACTGTTACTTTCTTTAGCAGCCCAGGATGGTCTAAATCTCCTGGATCTGAGATAGGAATGCAAAGATCTAAGTCACCAGTTAAACCTTCTTCTGGCTACCGTCCTTTTGGTCAAGGCTCTAAACAATTTCCTATAACACCTTCTCACGAACCAAATTACTCGATCGAAGAGGATCGAATAGCATCTACGGATGAAATTCTAGAAAGTCGTACTCCACCCACCACGTACATGGCACCTTCACCGGCCTTTATTCCAAATTACTCTTTGAGTCCAATTCAAGAGGCGTCATCATCTGTTACAAATTCTCCTAAAAGATGATTATTAGTAACAATCTTATCAATGGTTTATAGATCGTGTACTATATTTTATATAAATACACACATTAGCATTTTTAAATGAATATTCATTAATCACAACTATCTAATACTTCAGATTATATAACAAGGAAGCAAAGTACAGCTAATAAAAATCAAAAGACCTATTGGCATCTAGCCAGTAGTAGGCTTCTCCTTTCTAGTGTAAGAATTTACTCTTAGTTTCTTGTTGAAAGTTGATAGGTACTTGATTTTCCGAGGATCTAATTCGTTAGCTGACATATTACTAATATTACTAGTGATATTGTTTGCGGTATTAGCACTGTTGTATGCACGTATTGCGAGACCTTTAGTCTCCGAATGCTGTTTCTTATTAAGTTCATAAATAACTGTTTTAGCTGTTTCAGCTGTTTCATCACAAAGACTTAATATAGTTTCGTATTTTTTTTGGGCTTCGTGAAACGATTGTCTATGTTTTTTTGTGCAATCATTAGATTTATTTCTTCTCATCCTGACCTGATCATTATAATCATCAATCATATTGTCTAATTTATGTCCATTTGATTGAAGAGGAACTTTTACAGAAATTTTTGAAGTTTCATCGACATCGTCATCTATTGTTATTACTTCAACAATTTTTCCATTAATCTTCTCAAAAACAGTCTTTAGTTCCGCATCGTCTTTGTTATTAATATGTTTTTGGGTTTGTGGCTTTTCAAATATCGGGCTCCTATGCGAATTTTTCTTAGCTTTTATCATGATACTTGCACTTGTAGGGTTTATATTATTATGTTCCTGGTCATATGTTGATGGGTTAGAGGTAAGAGCAGTTTCTCCGGAGTTCTTGGAAAAAATCGAAGTTCTTGATGATACGCTTCCGGTGTTAGACATGATATTTTGATCCAGCATTATTCCATTACTTGGAAGGCTTCCTAATTTCCCATTTTCGTTCATGGTTTGATTTATTCCATCCAAATTTAATGGAGCACTGAATGAGGCAAATGTGGTTAATGGTTGTCTTAAGATGTTTTCTGTCCCTTCAATTGTAATTTCCGTTGGAGTACTATCATATTCACTTGAGTTTTCTATTGTACTGGAAGTTGATATATCATGAACTCCAACATATTGATAACTGTCTTGAGTATCTTCAATATAGTGTGGATCAGTGACCTTGGTAATACTATCTTGTATAGAATTAACTGAATCGTCCTCTGGACTTTCTGTAACTTTGATATCTGGGATCACATCTGGATTAGGGTCATATGAAGGGAGATTGTCCGTCAATGTAGGTGACTTTGGTCGCAGAGGAGATCTAGTAGGTACACTTTGTTCTTTGGAGGTCTTTGGAGGTGTCGAAGTTGCTTCAAATAAGTCCTGTATATCCTCAGTGTTATGAACACTTCTGCTTCTTCTATGCTGATGAGACATTGCACTATTACGGTTTTGATCCATGAGCATTTGTCGCCTTTTTTCGAATTGGGGATTAGTAGGCGAAGTATCCACTTTCAAAAAGTCGCTATCTTCAATGGGGTTTAGTACTGGTGCTATCTCAGCATGTTGGGTGTTGGATGCTGGAAATTTGAAACTTAGATCTAATTGGTCTACTCTGTTAATATTAGCGGGTACAAAGTTTTCGTCATCTTTTGAGTCATCAAATCTATCGAAGAAATGTAAAGAACCACGAGATGATGCACTAGCTGGTGTAGTCATTTTTGATAAATCTGGAATATCAATAGTCTTGGATGGAGTAGATAATATTTGCAGTGATTTACTTTCTTTTGCAATGTCTTTATTAAGTATTGTTTGCTGCTCTGAATTAGAATGTGATGTAGGGAACTGGTAATTTTGAGGGGAAGGCATGCTCAATTCGCGCTTATGTTTGTGCTTGAGTATTGGGACCACTGGAGAAGGTTGATTTGACATTGGTGATTTTTCATTATTTTTGAGTATTGGTACTGTTGCAGATTGTTGGTTTGGAATTGGTAGTTGATCATTAGTTTTCAAAATTGGCGCAACTGGTGATGATTGTCTTGATGGGGATGATTTCTCATGGATCATTGTCGGGATCTGGTTATGCAAGCTCTTCATGCGTAAGTTTCTATTTTGTACTTTTAGATTAACGTTTGCATCCTCATCTATGCCTAATATGTGATCGGTCTCTTGCGCACTCTGTGCACCTGGGTCGAATGATATATCGAATTTTGCTGATGGAATGGAGTCGTCTGTGGAAGTCTGGGTGTGATCACCTGTGTACTCTGAGGAAGTGTCGCCGTCGTAGTTATATGCACTGTATCCGGAGCCGTTGTACACCACGCTGTTGGACTTTTTGTGTTTATTTTCTGGCGACAGGAATGGCGGCAGCGAGATCATTGCTGGAACTGGCACTTTGTACTTATTTAAGGGAGACTCCGAAGACAGGTACAGGCTGTTTGAGCTTGCATTTTTAGTGGGGGTCATCATTGTCTGTGGTCCCAAGTGCAGCGGCGATACCTGGCTCAGGCTGCTGTTGTTAGTGCTCGAAGAAATGTCGCCTGTGGAAGTGTCCCGGGAGTAGTCCTGGTAGGAGCTGACGGTCTCCAGGATGATGGACTGCAGGGACTTCGACTTCTTGTGTCCGAGCACAATCGAGTCGCTGCTGCTGTCGCCGTCGAGGGACTTTGACTTCCTGTGACTGCGGTGGAACTTCCATATATCCTCGGGCACATCTATCATGATCTTGGAGTGCATATCCACCAGGTGCCCGCGGTTGTCCACCTGCTTGCTCTGTCGCTGTCGTTGTCGCTGGCCCTGACGAGTAGTATCCTGCTCCTGCTCCTGCACCTGGCTCTCGTCGCTATCACCCGTCGAAGTGTTTGGGAACACTATTCTGTCTGTGTCGTCCGGGTCGGGTATAGAGAACCGCACCTGCGGTTCTCTATGCACCCGTGCTCTATACACATCACTGTCTGTCGACCGAGCCGGCATCGTAGAATCCGTACTGTGTCTTCTCGTTGGGGTCTTTGGCTATATTCACAGCGGCTACAAAAAAAATAGTTTAGTATCTGCAGTGCACATGCAAATACTCAAGTACAAAGTAGTGGCTTCAAGTCTGAGGTAGTGCGAATGATCTGGTAAACAAGACCAGGGACTTTACCCGGGTTCATCAAGCACAGCATTCTCAGCTACAGTATCTGTAGTTAAGCACCACTGGTCCCATTGTCGATCCAGGACCAAGGTCCAAGGACCAGGTCCAAGGACCAGGACCAGGTTCAAGGACCAAGGTCCAGGACCAGGATCAAGTCAACACAACAACTTCACCAATGAGTCTGCGATACATTTGCAAAAGCTTTTTTTCATCACTCTGTTCAGTGATTTGTTTACATGTATCCCTAATCGGGGAATTAGTAAACATTATGAACTTGCAATTTTCATTTTCTTTCTTTTTTTTTGGTTTTAAGTGGAAGGGTTATCATGTTGGACGTGTTGTACACACATTACTTAGTATAGAGTGATGCTGCGCATCACTCTATACTAGTATCATATGATGTGAACTCGTGTTTGGGTATGTCCCATATCACTTTCCAAGATGCATGTCATATGATAAACCGTATAGTTGTATATTGGTATTGGTATATCACTTGGCACATATGTATCACGCGACATTATACGTACATCAGCACCCCAGGAAGCTATACGGGGGGGTCTCTATGGATCCCACTGTGTAGAGCTGTTGCACTGCGCACAGCTGCTTCTCAGACGTGTTCGCGGATTTTGAATCCAAAAAAAAACCAGAAATTGGAATTTCAGTGTTATAAGTATGGATAGGATGGTTTTAAGCCAGGTATAAGGTATTATCGAATTGCTTTCTGGCTCTACCAGAGGACTTATATACCAAGATGAGCAACGAGGATTATGGTTATGACTACGACTATCTGTTCAAGATAGTGTTGATTGGTGACTCCGGTGTTGGTAAGTCGAACCTGCTGTCGAGGTTCACCACGAATGAGTTCAACATCGACTCGAAGTCCACTATCGGTGTCGAGTTTGCCACGCGGACCATCGACGTGGACGGCAAGAAGATTAAGGCGCAGATATGGGACACCGCGGGCCAGGAAAGGTACCGTGCGATCACCTCCGCATACTACCGTGGTGCCGTGGGTGCGCTGATCGTGTACGACATCAGCAAGTCCAGCAGTTACGAGAACTGCCACCACTGGCTGTCGGAGCTGAGGGAGAACGCCGACGACAACGTCGCTGTGGGCCTGATCGGGAACAAGTCCGATCTGGCTCACTTGCGTGCCGTCCCCACCGAGGAGGCCAAGCAGTTCGCTTCTGAGAACCAGCTGCTGTTCACAGAGACAAGTGCCCTGAATAGCGACAACGTCGACCTCGCGTTCAAGGAACTGATCACAGCAATCCACCAGAAGGTCAGCAAACACCAAGTAGAGCTGAGCAACGCCAACAAGCCGGGCGCCGGGCCAAACGGACCTACCATCAGCCTGACCCCAGCTCCAAATGAGAAGAAGAAGAGCAGCTCCAACAACTGCTGCTAAGCAAATTCCCTTGTCATGCATTTTCCACTATCTATCTTTCTATATACTTTATGTAAAAGCCCGTAACTGTTCTGATAAATATTTGATTCATATAAAAATATGAGAAAACAATAAAAAAAAGTTTAAACAATAGCAAATATATATAGCTATATACATAACGGCAGTTCCTTAATCACAATTGGTGCACGTATAACATTTTAAAGTTACAGAAAGTTTGCGGTAAGCTCAATGTCTCACAGCTGTTCAATCATTCCTTGAAGTCGGCGTCGTCATCTTCCTCATCATCAGCGGCTCCCGGAGCAGCCTCGGTAGCGGCAGAATCAGTTTTCTGCTCACTCGCATCAAGCTCTTTGGCAGTTTTCTTGTAATCAATGATCTTGCCCCGCGTTCTTCTGCCTGTGGTTATGATGTTGGATGTGTCGATTTCCGCGAGGTCGTCCTCTTCTTCGTCCTCGTTGCTCTCCAGTCTGTCAAGCTTGGCGTCATCAATGTCACTCTCAGAGTCGCTATCGCCAGCTGCAGCCGCACCAGCTTTACCACTGGCTTCGCTAGGTTTGCTCTTCTTCTTCTCAGACTCAGTCACCTCGGCATCGTAATCATCGTAGTTTCTTCTTCTTCTCTTCTTCTTCTCAACTTTGGCTGGAACTTCAGCGTTCTCAGCAACAACGGGTTTGACCTCCTTCTCCTCAGACATTGTTTTCTTGTAGCGTTGCTCTGGTTGTGACCAATTGTGCCAACAATCACTAGCCAGCTTGTACCTGTCTTTTAACCTTTTTCCCTTTTCAATTGTCTCATCGCTTTACCAACTGAAATTTTTCAAAAATTGTAAGGAAGCAAGCAATAAGTGTAAAAGAAAGCAGTATTTGAATAGGTCAAGGTTTAGCAGAAACTATAGCACGTCTTCACCATTGAAGCCATAATACGAGAATCCACATTTCATAAAGATATCCAAGAAACAGGAACCATAGAGCACAACAGGACAACTCATTATAGCAGATGGTAGGAGTTCAAGTAAAGCACAACAGTCGATTAGCTGACCTGATAAACTACAAGTTACGTGTCATAACACAAGATGGTAGGGTGTATATTGGTATATTGCTGGCGTTTGATAAGCATATGAATGTAGTACTGAGTGATTGTGTGGAGGAGAGAGTTCTCAAGAAGCAGATCGATGACATAAAGAATAAAGGCTCGGTTGATCGAGACAACCTGAAAGTTGAGAAGAGAGTGCTGGGACTTGTCATTCTCCGAGGCGAGCAGATACTATCGACAGTTGTAGAGGACAAGCCGCTACTTTCAAAAGCAGAAAGATTGGTTGTCGACTCAAAACAGCAGAAACAGCTAGCAAAGGAGCGCAATAAGAGGAAGAAAAATACCACTACAAATGGCGGGAAAGTGGCCAAGTCAAACAGCAAGGATGTGAAGCCAAATGAGAGAACAATACAACAACCGGTAAGGAAATTCCAACCACCACCAGGATTTAAGAGAAAGTAATAGTAATTGTAATAGTATATAATAGAGGAATAACATATGTATATGATGAAACCTGATTCACTAGCATGGTTATTACCAATACAATGAATACAATATTATATAGATCGAACATTTACAGGTTTTCAGAAAATTCATGTTTTGAGCACATATTTGGCACTTAGTGGATACCTTCATCTATTACTTGCTATACATCAAAAGTGAAGCATCTTTACATTTTAGACACTGAACAGATTATTTTAGATAATACTTAGTATATATCTTTTCTACTTATTGAACTACAGTTGTCATATAACTGACTATATTGTATTGATATCCAGTATACTCCCCAACTTGTCATAGTTGCCGCTATTGGTTCCAGATCATAAAACGAGTATTACAAACTTGATATTCCATGTTGCTAGCGTATTAGGTAATGCATTACCACCAACCATCATTTTGAGAGTCATGGTGACGTAACTGGAGAGGCAATAATGCTTTGTTTTAGTGCTAGTACCCACTACAATTGTTCATCTACTATAACCAGCGAGTAAATTACGCATCATTAGGACATATTGCCCGGACTTGGCCGTATTTCAAAGGAAACAATGAGGACAGACCACAGGAGAAATGCCATTGCCAAACAATTTGACTTATTTATCCGAACTTTTATCGTATATCAAAGAGAAAAGCAATATTTGATTTTGCTCCTTACTTTGTTTCCTTGTTGGTCGGACATTGAATTACGTAAATTGAACTGACGATCGGTGTTATAGAATACTGGCGCCATTGTGTTAAGAGGGTCGCCACGAAATACCAATGTCCCTACAGTTATAGTACTGTACCTAAGAGATCCATTAGTCCAAAGCTTTTGCGAGACCTCTCGATATGTCTATTCCCGCGTTTATTACTTAAGTTATGTCATTTATTAAAAGTCCGTCCACTAAGAACTCTCCTATTTACTTCAAAAATGTATCTAGCAAATGACGTAAAGATGGAAGAACAATTCTTTTGAATGCTTTTGAGGGTGAAAAGCTGATCACTTATTTTAGAAAGAGAGCGATGGAACAATTACGCGTATGACAAAACCCCCACTTCAGAAGGATAGAAATTGATAAACGAGCATTGACAACCCTCAAACCATATACACATAAAGTTTGCTCTGCTTTTAGTATCTCACTTGGATAGATACTTTAAAAGCAAGTTACAGTGAATCGACAATATTGCCTTTCCGAGTACCGCGGCGACCAACTGAATACATCAAAGGGTACAGTAAGTACTAAGAATCAAGAATAACATTTGTAGAACAACGGTTTTTCCGAGTTACTTGATTTCTGCTCGGTGAGCCAGCAAAGCTACGTCCCACAAAAAGAATTCCAATGAATTGTAGCAATTGATCGTCTTGAGAGCATAGTCCCTACATGAAAGAACGCTTCCAGCAACGTCGTCCACTACTGGTAGTCGAGCAATAATAAAAACCTAAATCATCCAATCAAAACCAAAGTTGAAAGGAAAAAATACCTCATTTTTTTTGTTTTTTCGAGAACACTGAAAACAGTAAACTATAATTTCTAAAAACTCCTCAGCCCTACAACCCAACCACCATATATTATTATTCTGTACAACTCGAATCTGTAGCTTATTGTGGGATCTTGCAGCGGAAAAACTATTCCTGCCAGCGACAAAAATAAAATAGTTTTTCCGACAAGTACGGCATTCGGGGAAGCAATGATTTCCTCGAGAGAGATATAATACAAATGCTAACAGAATTGAGCACACCGAGAAACCATTCTCCAAGAGCGAATTCTGGGTAAGCTGAAATTAGAATAGTATAAAGTATTCGAGTGAAATTTAAGTACGTAATATTAGCAAAGGACTTGGATGGCCGCTATTTTCTTACGCGTTATAATTTTTCTTTTTGCAACGGTCAAATAGAACAGGCATGGAAAAACTTTTTTATGCGGAGAATAGTGCAGTTTACTGTAAACCCTAGACGTGCTTTCTTCCCAAATGTAATTAAAGAATAAGACAATGGTTGCAACAATTGCTTCACAGGGAAATCTACGGAAAAACTATTCTTAGAGATTTTCCCGTGTATCTCCTATCTTCTCCCTTTATTTATATGCATCTGTGCGTCCGGTTCTTGCCCCCACCACCATCACCAGGATATTTACGCATAACTGATTTTTTATTTGCAAAAGACGCATACCTTGTCCCTACAATATTTTGTCACCCCCACTATGCTCTTTGCTTTGAAGTCGTTGCCTGGGGTAGCTTTTGTCATTGTCCCCCCCACTAGAGTTAACTCATCTAGTTTTCCTTTTTTTTTGACAGTGTGTCAAATAGCTATAATGCGGGAGACATTCTGCTAAGGTTCTGGAGGCAGAAGGAGCGGGATACGGTTTGTACTACCGGTTCGAGGAGAGTTACTTCGCTACATTAATTTTTTGTTGGGTTTGTTTTGATATTTTGACTAGCCATGGAGCTGTTTTTGGGTGATTTCAAAAGTGAACTGCCATCAGCTTATGTAATTTTGCTAGTGAAACTACTGTAGTGAGTCTATAATCCCTTTACAGATATCTGTTTATTCTGTAAGTTTTTGCTTGATATGGAATATATTTGTCTGAGGGGTTATGTTTCATTTCTTTTTACCAGCGATATCCGACTCTTATACTGCAGGTATCGCGGGAGAGTGCTATGTGAGTAACAGGAACATATAATATAGTTTTCGGCTGTTGACTGGGCGTCTTCTGGGGCTCTCAAAAAAGCAAAGAGGGTAAACAACAAACTATATTGTAGACATTTGGGGTGGGGATTGTAGAAGAAATTAGTGCTTGAGCGTACGCACTGCCACTCTTAATGGTTTTATCTCCATCTCTTGCACTGTGGATTAGACAATATTGCATCGTTAAAGCCAAAAAAACTGGATTTGTCAAGATATTAGAATAAAATGTCAGGGGAATGCTTTTACAGTCAGGTCCCAGTGAATAAATTAGAATGCGTTTTGTATGAGAGAGTGTGAGTGTCATCGCTTCCAATGACAGTCCTTTCAAATTTTTATTATAAGCTGCAATTTATTGTGGGAAAAAAGGAAAGAGTAAAGGTTGTGTAATTGCAGTCCTAATTGAAATCGTATATCTATAGCCAAGTTTTCCAATAAGACACACAGAGTAATTGTAACCCATTAACCCCCCTGATCTAGTCGGTAGTATATTTTTCTAAAATCAATTATTATTGATCTTAATTAAATGGTAAATTCTTTTCTTAACTCTTGCATGCAACGCCAACTATATAACCAAGACCAGTAAAGTAAACTAGAGAGTCATTAACACGTCAGTCGACAAAAGATAAAAACTGCAAAAGTAATTGAGTCAAAGAACATCTACAAAACAATCTGCTATCCATCGACACATAAGATAACAAACTAAATAATGTTTGGCAAGATAAAGAACCAGGACTCGTACCCTCCGGATAATTTCAAGAGGCCCTTCAGATGCGAGATATGCTCGCGAGGGTTCCACAGACTAGAACACAAGAAGCGCCATTTCAGGACGCATACCGGGGAGAAGCCGCACAAGTGTAAGTTTCCTTCATGCCCGAAGAGTTTCAGTCGCGCCGATGAGCTTAAGAGGCACAGCAGGACACACATGTCAGTGAACAATAAAGCGAAGGGTAAGAAGAAGAACAAGAAGAACAATGCCAACGACACATCAAAGAAAGAAGGAAGCGAGCCCCAGTTCAGGGTGATAGAGGGGAAAGTAATGAACCCGGTAACGACACCAGCGATTCCAACAACCATACAAACGAGGTCTCAGATCAGCGATAGAGGGATTCCGGTGGTACCGACTGAGAGCACAGGCAGCTTTGGTTCGGGGACCAGTATACGCGACCCAGCACGGATGTACATTTTACCGCCGCTATCGGGGCTATCGTCGGAGGTAAGCAGCCGGTCGCACTCAGCGGTGAGCCTAACCACGCTCGCGATGAGCACCAACCCGTCCACCTATGGCTCGCTGGACAGAAGCACAAGTGGGAGTAATTTACTCGGGTACGGCATGGGTGCCACTACGCCGTCGTTGATCAACAGCAGCACGTCACCAGTATCGCCGTATTTTGACAAGAGACACTCGCGGTCGCTGATGTCAGCGCTACATAGACTGACACCGTTCCAGGAGGACGGATCAGTGTCGATGGGGTCAACCACGCCTGTCTTCAGCATGTGCGACTCCAAGCCGCTGTCTGCATCCAGCAGCGTGGTGTCCATGGCCTCGCTCAAGGACAGAAACGACTACTTGGAGCACCCACAGGGCATCTCACACAAGACAGAAGACAGAGTAACACTCCCACCGGTACGGGATATACTGAAGGATGTGATGGCATACAAGTAGTATTATATATAATCTGATATAGCAAAATACACGTGATTCATGACAGAAGATATCCGCAATGACGATATTACCGCATCCGGTAATTGATCCCGGTTCTCCCAAATTTTTTTTTGATTTTCCTTCTGGCTTTGGGGTTGCAGGGAGAAAAATTTTCTTAATGCTTATTATATCCAATATATGTCTAAACATTACATCCAAAAAGACATAATGGCAGTTAAGATTCCAAATAGTCTTATAAAAAGAACTAATTCCAATGCCCACTCCTTCAATCCCCAATCACCAGTCCCCAATCCCTCAATCATAGGATGCGAGAATAGAGTGTGAGCTGAGGTTTTCAAGATAGTTATAAGGATGTCAGTGTGTGTGTGTGTGTGCCATTTATGTTTATGGGAGCTTAAAGCACTGCAACATCCGCTGATGTCAGTCATATTTGGATACCAGCCCTTTGGCCCTCCATGATTCACCCCCTCGGCGGGGATGCCGCTGACACTAGCGACGACAGATCATATGACCTCAGAACGCGTCACTTTCAATGACGCGTCAAGATTCAGGTTCTGTTGAAGATGCGACGTGGAACAGCCAAATAGCGGTCTCCGTCAGTCTCAGCACACCAGCGGTTTTTTCAGTGCAGCCAACTCTGGGCGCTGAGATATCCTAAATCCTAGAACTGTTCCACAGAGTTCTAAGAAAATTGGTATCTCTGTCTTTCCTTTCTTTTTTTTGGTGTGTGGGTGTGTTAGTGTGATGGTGCAGTCTACGTTTAGTTCTAGCTCGTTAACAATGCTCCCAGAAAGAGAGAGAGAAACACCCAGACACTGCACTGCGACGGGGAGAGCTGGTCTGAGACCCACTGCTGCGGCCGTGTCTTCACAGGTGTGTAGGTTCCGTCTCCCAAGATTTTTTTGTTTCTTTTTTTTCTTTTTAACTTTGGGTAACTTCCCATCTTCGCGCAGGTTTCTCTGTGTGCTTGGGGGGATCTCTCTCTTTTTTAAGAAACTGAATTGTTACTTTTGTTTTTCATTTTCGCCACCGGGAGGGGCTTTTCTACGGCTGTTTGATAGAAGATGCTGTACCCAGCACTACCCAGCACTACCCAGCGTTTCTTTCATGCCTGCCCCTCCCACTCCAGTTCCGTACGTACCGTTGTTAGAACAACTCCCTTTTTTTTTTGTTCTCCCTTCTCTATCCTTTAGCAGTCCCTTCTTAATTAGTTGTACTTTAGAAACCTGTGTAGGGGGGATGCCCATACTATAACGAATGAACAACAGAAAAAACTTTTTTCTGTTGTTCATTCGTTGAAAGCCCTTTTTCAGCGATGGTATAAATAGCGAGCAAGTTCACCCGCCCTTTTTTGCAATTTTCAACTTTCTCTTTCTCGTGTCTGGTGTTTGGGTTTTTCTCTTTTTTCAGCTACTCTTACTTCTTAGTCTTCCTTTTCTTTTTTTCGCTCTCTCTTTCTACTGGGATTTCTTCCACTGTTTTTTCAGGTTTGGCCCTTTTTAATTTGTTTGTACACCAACACACCACACCACAAAAGAAGATCAAGGCCTTTTCTCTTCTCCGTTAAAACTGTCTTTGGTCGTTATATACGCTGGTCATATTATACTATCATATTTGACGGTTTGTACTGAAGGACTTCTTATTTGGTTTCTGGGTATTACTTTTATTATTTGGTTTTTGGTTTTTGGTTTTTGGTTTTTGGTTTTTGGTGAACCAGCAAGGAATTTTGAAAAAGTCTGAGAATACATAACTAATGAACGTTGAACTGCCACCCAGTCCTCCTGCACAAGAGGAGTTGAAGAGGAGCTTCGACATGGTTGAAGACGCAGTGGATACACACGAGGACAAGAAGCTCAAGGTGGAGGAGTCCGCCACCCCGACTTCCCAGACCGAGGAACACGCTCACACAGATAAAGTTATAGAAGAGGAGAAGTCCGAAAGTAAAGTATCAGAAGATAAAGAAGGTAAAGAGGAAGGTAAAGAGGAAAGTAAAGAAGCAGAAGCAGCAGAAGATAAATCAGAAGATAAATCAGAGGATGCCGCTGAAACCAAGAATGTTGTCGACACTTCTAACATGACTCCTGCACCTGCTCCTCCACAGGAGCCCGATATGGACAACTTGCCAGCTAACCCTATACCACAGCACCAGCAGAAGCACGCTCTGATGGCTATCAAGGCTGTCAAGAGGTTGAAAGACGCAAGACCGTTCCTGCAGCCAGTCGACCCTGTTGCCCTGAACATCCCCTTATACTTCAACTTCATCAAGAGACCAATGGACCTGCAGACCATAGAACGCAAGCTGAACGCCAACGCTTACGAAACACCCGAGCAGATCACCGAGGATTTCAACCTGATGGTAGAGAACAGTGCAAAGTTCAACGGGCCCACAGCAGTCATAACACAGATGGGTAGAAACATCCAGGCCGCTTTCGAGAAGCACATGCTTAACATGCCTGCAAAGGATCTGCCACAGAGAGACCCTCTGCCAGGTACTAAAGCTACCACAGGCCGTGGCAAGAAGAAAACCACCGACAGCGACACCCCAGTGGTCATCAGAAGAGCACAAACACACAACGGCAGGCCAAAGAGAGAAATTCACCCTCCAAAGTCTAAGGACATATACCCTTACGAGATGAACAGTAAGCCAAAGTCGAAGTCCTTGCAACGCGCTATGAAGTTCTGCCAAGGCGTGGTCAGAGAGTTGATGAGCAAGAAGTACGCCTCGTTCAACTACCCATTCTTGGAGCCAGTTGACCCTGTCGCATTGAACTGCCCAACATACTTCGACTACGTCAAAGAACCTATGGACCTGGGTACCGTCTCCAAGAAGTTGAGCAACTGGGAGTATGAGAACTTAGACCAGGCTGAACATGACATACGGCTGATCTTCCAAAACTGCTACGCATTCAACCCTGATGGAACCATCGTCAACATGATGGGTCACAGATTAGAGGATATCTTCAACACAAAATGGGCCGACAGACCATTGTACTCAGACGTCGAATCCGAAGAGGCCGAGTCCGCTTACGACGACGAGGAGTCTGACGAATCAGACGTAGAGATCGATGAGACCTCCATCACTAACCCAGCTATCCAGTACTTGGAAGACCAGCTGGAGAGAATGAAAGTCGAATTACAACAACTGAAGAAACAAGAATTGGAAAAGATTAGAAAAGAAAGAAGATTGGCTCGTGGACCAAAGAAGACCCGTGGCCGTCGTGGTAGAAAGAAGGGCTCCACAAAGGCTAAAACAGGTAGAGGCAAGAAGAAGTTAAAGAGTGTGGTCACTTACGATATGAAGAAGATCATCACCGAAAACATTAACGACTTGCCAACTGCTAAGCTTGAAAAAGTTATTGAAATCATTAAGAAATCTATGCCAAATATCGGCGACGATGAGGAAGTTGAACTGGATTTAGATACTTTGGATAACAACACCATTTTAACTCTTTACAATACTTTCTTTAGGCAATTCGAAGCTCCTGCCAATGACAGTGGCAATGACAACCAATCTGTCTCTCCAACTAATGGGCTTGGAAGACGTAAGAGATCCAAGAATTTAAGCAGAGAAGAACAAAGTAAACAGATTGAAAAAATTAGGAACAAGCTAGCTTTACTAGATGGTGCATCCCCATTAAGTCAAAATGGCTCTCCAGTCACACCAGCCTCTTTTGCTTCAAATATTCAGAATGGATACAGCTCATCATCATCAGATGATGATAGCAGCGAAAGTGAAGAAGAATAGAGCGGTCGTTGAATGCAATTGTGCGACATTATCCTGTATGCCATACTACCACCACCTTCACTTAACGTGTCACCTTCAACCAGTAACTCTACTAGAATCACTGCCTGTGACTTCACTTTAGGTGTTAACATATTTACGTTGGCTACTTTTTTCACACAAGTACATCTATTAGTCGACTTTTTATTCCTACTTTTAATGCCTTTTCATTTCCACATCTTTTCAGTTCGATTTTTCATGTCCATAATAACTTTGTCTTTCAGTTAATTCAAATCAAAATTCAGTGGAGTAATTTCTGATTTTGTTTTTTTTCATTCTAATTATTTTTGGGAATATTGTTTTTTTGAGTTTGCCCTACTAATTTTTTAAATGGAATTAAATGAATAGAGGGAGACCTTTTCTACTATAAATTTTTTTCGGGAGTTTTTTTTTTTATATTTTTCAGTTTCTTGTTTTACAGGGTACTAAACTATAATTGCAGTTTGAAGGATTAGGCTTAACTAGAACTAGCTTTTTCGATTTGCTCACTTGTTTTACAATTCATCAATAAAATGATCGGTATGAAAACAAACGTGGCGAAAAAAAAAAAGGAATTATAAAATACGCATCTAATCTAATGATCATCTATCCAACCACTAAAGGTTGAATATAATGTAAAACATGTTGTAACATTAATAAAAAAATTTGAGATTTTTATCATTTTATGGAAGATTTTGTCTGTCTATCAGGTAACGGAATCATATTTCCTCATTTACTTATCATACTAAACTATTTTAAATGTTGTTTTTATTCCAATGCATGGTGTAATGAATCAGCAAAAAAAATTGTACATCACATATGTGTACGATACGTTTTTCTGCCGATTCACTGAACCAACTTTGCATTGCAAGGAGATAGATTAACTAGGAATAACACGTAAATTATAATCATAATAGAAATCTGCATCATTAGCACTGGTATAGACAGAGGATATATATTTAAGTCCCTTCATACTCTCCACTTTATATAGCTCTTCACACATTATTTTATCAAATGCTATCGAATTGCCATAGCAAGAAAGTAAATTAAATATGTTTTTAAAAACTGCCCATTGATTGTTGTAATTCTGTATATTCGAAATCAAAATTGCTTCGTTTCAATGAACCTAAGTTCGTCAGACCAAATTTTATAGAAGAACGCTCTACTTCTGAGTTGAATTAAAATAGTAGTTGATGTGATCAAACAATTGTTGCAGTATTCACGTTAGACCTCTCAAACATATACTGTCAATTAGATAGTACAGATTGAATTGCTAGAAATTTTCAAGTTTAAGCATTGAAATCTGATAGATTTTGTACTTTTACTGTGAAGAACATATATAACAAATGGCTTTCACAGATATCGAAGAAGCATACACCTCTCTCAAGGAGGTAATTGTATCCAATGACTTTGATGAAGAGTTCTTGAACTTAAAAGCACCGGAGCCAAAAGATATAGAAAAATCTGTCGAGGAAGAGAACCAGGATATATACAATCGGTTCATTAAGCCAACTAATGCTTTATCTTGGGAATTACTAGACCTGGTACAGGAGTTACCTCCCATGAATTTTATGGGCAACAAGTCCCTAGATGTAAGTAATATCGCTGAAGATAGTTATGATTACAAAAAGTTTATTAGCTTGCCTCAACCACAGTGCAAAACTTCCTATTTCTTTAAGAGAAGAGGGATAGAGGGGAAAATCACAGACTACAAGGAACAGGTATCACTAAAGGATATAGCTAATGCAAATGCATCAAACTCACTGTCTTTAAATCGTTCAATTAACTTTCATGGTAATACCGTTCGGGGATCCACTGCACAGTTACCCTTTACACCTGGTGGTGTAGTCATGGATGCCTTCAAGCCTGATGGCAAGAACAATAGCTCTTCAACTAGTACTGCATTGAAGTTATTACACAAGGATGAACAGGGACTATTTGATATTCCAGAGGGCTTTAAAAGAGGTATTATTCCTAATGTATCTGAATCCAGTTATCAAGAGTATGATATTCAAGATATGGAAACACTTAATGAGGTTGATAACGAATCTAAAATCGAAGAAGATTATAACAAAGAAATACTGAGAACAGAAGAAGCAGTGGAGAAGAACACTCTAGATTTAATAAATGCCACTAGCAAGAAAGCAGATCCATCACTAAATGACATAGATGACCTGTTACCAATGGGGATAGATTTTGGCCGTACTATAATGAAATCCAATAAAGATACGAAAATGAAAGAATGGGCTCATGTTGTTGATCTGAATCATAAAATTGAAAACTTTTCTGAGTTGATTCCAAATCCAGCTAGAACTTGGCCTTTTGAGCTCGATACTTTTCAGAAGGAAGCCATCTATCATTTGGAACAGAGTGACTCTGTATTTGTCGCTGCTCACACATCTGCGGGTAAAACAGTGGTTGCAGAGTATGCCATTGCGATGTCGAAAAGAAATATGACAAAAACAATCTATACTTCACCAATTAAAGCGCTTTCAAACCAGAAATTCAGAGATTTCAAAGAAACATTTGAAGATGTTGATATTGGTTTAATAACAGGTGATGTCCAAATAAACCCGGAAGCTAACTGCTTAATCATGACGACTGAAATTTTAAGGTCAATGCTTTATAGAGGTGCAGACTTAATCAGAGATGTTGAATTTGTTATTTTTGATGAAGTCCATTATGTTAACGACCAAGATAGAGGTGTGGTTTGGGAAGAAGTTATTATCATGCTACCTCAACATGTCAAGTTTATTCTGTTATCAGCCACTGTCCCAAACACTTACGAATTTGCTAATTGGATTGGAAGAACAAAACAGAAAAATATATATGTTATCTCAACTCCAAAGAGACCTGTTCCGTTGGAGATTAATATCTGGGCTAAAAACGAACTGAAACCTGTAATTAACGAGAAGAGGGAATTTTCTGATGCAAATTTCAAAAAACACAAATCCTTGATAGATGGTAAATCGGCAAAAGAGCTGACAAGTAAGAATAGCACAGCGACAAATTCTCGTGGTGGAGCAGCTACAAGAGGAAGAGGTGGCTCATCAAGAGGTAATTCTGCGAGAGGAGGGAGAGGTGGAAGAGGAGGATCCCGTGGTGCTGGTGCTATAGGTTCTAATAAGAGTCAATTTTTCAGAAAGGGTGGTCCAAACAAAAAAACATGGCCAAATCTGGTCGATTATTTGAGGAAAAAGGAACTGCTTCCTATGGTTGTATTTGTATTCAGTAAAAAGAGATGTGAAGAATATGCTGATTGGCTAGATGGTATTAATTTCTGTGATGCAAAAGAAAGATCTCAAATTCATATGTTTATCGAAAAATCTATAACTAGATTGAAAAAGGAAGATAGAGATTTACCCCAAATTCAAAAAATCAGATCCTTACTAGAGCGTGGTATTGCTGTACATCATGGTGGTCTATTACCGATTGTAAAAGAATTGATTGAAATATTGTTCTCTAAAGGATTTATTAAAGTCCTTTTTGCTACTGAAACGTTTGCTATGGGTCTAAACTTGCCTACCAGAACAGTTGTTTTTAGCGAAATTCAAAAGCATGATGGTAATGGCTTAAGGGACCTAACTCCTGGTGAGTTTACTCAAATGGCAGGGAGAGCTGGTCGTAGAGGTCTTGATACAATTGGTACTGTTATTGTTATGGCTTATACCGATCCTTTACCCGTTACATCATTTAAAGAAGTAACACTTGGTGTACCAACTAAACTAGAATCGCAGTTTAGATTGACCTATAATATGATTCTGAATCTTTTAAGGATCGAAGCATTAAAGGTTGAGGAAATGATTAAATACTCTTTCAGTGAGAATAGCAAGCAAACATTACAGCCTGAACACGAAAGAAAAATCAATGAACTAAAAGAAAAAATGGATAAAATAAAGTTAAATGAAGATTGTGCGTATTGTTCAAAAGATTCAGAACAACTTTTGGATTTAATTGTTCGTTATCAAGATGTTACATCTACTATGATGACAGAATTAGCAAAGACTGATGTGATCTTAAAAACATTAAAAGTAGGAAGATTAGTTGTTTACAGAGACAATGAAGGATTCCATAAGCTTGGCTTTATTTTCAGACTAAACATTCGCGAAACTATGGCAATTGTGCTATGCGTCTCAAAACCTAATGGGCTTCCAAATGGTAAACCTAACTATTTGCCTTATCTTGCTTCCAATCCAAGATATATTCAGAAGAACTTCCAAAGTTTCAAATCTTGTAGTTATGTTGCAGAAAATGTACCTTTAGAAGAAATTGAGCTTGTAACAGCCTTCACTTTAAGAACGTCATTGAATGATCTAACTAAAGGGGACAAGGCAGCCCAAGAGCAATTTAATAAGGAAGTTTCTACACTTTTGAAAATATCCAAGAATTTGAAGGAATCTGAAGCAGAAAAGAAAGCAAATATAAAAGTTCATCAAAATGCAATAGAGAGAAAGAATATCAGTACTGAATTGATTAAGCTATCGTCCATCAAATGTCCAAATCTGGCGGAGCATTTCTTGCCTATCTATGAGAAGTATAATTTGGGCAAAGAAATAAAAAACCTTTACCACTTGATGTCAGATCAAAACTTGAATCTATTACCCGACTATGAAAAGAGACTAACTGTTTTATACAAGACTGGATTCATTGATAAAAACCACAATGTATTATTAAAGGGACGTGTTGCTTGTGAAATCAATTCCGGATACGAGCTAGTGTTAACGGAGTTGATTCTAGACAACTTTTTGGGTAATTTTGAACCGGAAGAAATAGTGGCCCTTCTTTCTGTATTTGTATATGAGGGAAGAACGAGAGAAGAAGAAATGCCTGTAATAACTCCAAGGTTGACAAAAGGTAAAGATAGAATCGAAGAAATTTATAAGAACATGCTGTCAGTATTTGAAGAAGAGCAGATACCACTAACTAAGGACGAGGCAGAATTTCTGGAAAGAAAACGTTTCGCACTAGTTAATGTCGTATATGAGTGGGCAAGAGGTATGTCATTTAAAGAGATCATGGAAATAAGTCCGGAAGCTGAAGGTACCGTTGTCAGAGTAATCACTTGGCTAGATGAAATCTGCAGGGAAGTTAAAACGGCTTCTGTCATCATTGGTAACACTAACCTTCACTTAAAGATGACTAGGGCCCAAGAGCTTATTAAAAGAGATATCGTTTTTGCAGCAAGTTTATATTTATGAAGCACCAACAATAAACTTCTGTCGACTGTTATTTTACATAATATTATTGATCGTAATCAGTTAACCATTTATTCTATTCCTGATTATGGACTCCTACATAAGAACCGTTTTTAATCACGTGATGATTGTTATCTCATAATCAAATTGCAAAAAATATTTTGCGATGAGCTGTGTAGATCAGGTTTGAATGTTAGTAGTACATTCATACAAAATAATCACCATAATCCCTATATTTTAGATTCACCATAATTTCGAAACACAGTTGTACCGCTAGAGACGTGAAGAACTAACGTAACTGAGAAAGATGGCTCCCAAATCAGCATCTTCTGGATCTAAAAAGAAGTCATCGGCAACTTCAGATGAAATCAAGCAGCCCAAATTCAAACTACCGACAGAATATATTATCAGACCACTTCCAGCCAACTCTAATTCTAAAGAAAGTGGTACTATTACAGTAAATTCGAAGGTATTAAGTGCGTTAGAGATTTCATCAGGGTCTTTTTGTATCATCTCAAAATTCGGTGAAAACGGTATTGCTGCAATTGCTAATCCTAGCAAGAACGAGAACCACCCCGCAAATGTCATTCTAGTATCTGATACTCTGCGTTCGGTATCCAACATCATTTTGGGTGATAGAGTTGAAATTCAAAAACTTACCCAACAACCTGCTTATGCCAAATCAATAACAGTAGGCCCATTTGAAGAAGGGTTGGCCAATGAGAAAGTTAAGCTGGTTGAAAAGTTACTTGATGACTGTGGATTAATTATGCCAGGAATGAGATTCAATGAGATTGCTACAGATAATAATGAGAAGTTACATTTTGTTGTGACCGATGTTGATGATGACGACCTACCAGACATTGGAAAACTATCATTAAATGCTGATGAATCCGAAACACTAGAGTTTATGTCAAAGCCAGTGCTCTTCAAGAAGGGATTGACAAAACTAAAGTTTACCGCTGATAAAAATGTATCAAAGAAATATTCTCTACCTCAATCATTATCTTATGATGCTGTAGGTGGTCTAAAATGTGAGATTGACCTGTTAAAAAAAGCCATCGACCTTCCTTTACATAGACCAGAAATATTTGCTGATTTTGGAATTTCCCCGCCTAAAGGTATATTAATGCATGGCCCGCCGGGTACAGGTAAAACAATGTTATTGCGCTGTGTCGCAAACGCATCTAATGCCCATGTTTTATCCATAGATGGCCCTTCAATTGTTTCAAAATATTTGGGTGAAACTGAATCCAAACTACGTGAAATTTTTAATGAGGCTAAAAAATATCAACCTGCTATTATTTTCATCGATGAGATTGATTCCATTGCACCAAATAGAGCAAACGATGATTCAGGTGAAGTTGAAAGTAGAGTTGTTGCAACTTTACTAACATTAATGGATGGAACCTCATCTTCAGGGAGAATAGCTGTAATTGCAGCAACAAATAGACCCAATGCTGTTGATCCAGCATTAAGAAGACCAGGTAGATTTGACCAAGAGATTGAAATTGGTATTCCTGACGTTGATGCTAGATTTGATATATTAAAGAAACAATTTGAGAAAATATCCACGGATAAACATACTCTTTCTGAAGGTGACATCAAATCGATAGCTTCGAAAACTCATGGTTACGTCGGTGCAGATTTAACTGCTCTGTGTAGAGAATCGGTAATGAAAACTATTCAAAAGGCTTTAACAGAAAACTCTACTACGGATATGACAGAATTGAAAGTTGGTATCACTGATGTAGAATCAGCAATGTTGGAGATACGGCCAAGTGCAATGAGAGAAATCTTTTTGGAGATGCCTAAGGTGTATTGGTCTGATATCGGTGGTCAGGAAGATCTAAAGAGAAAAATGAAAGAAATGATCCAGCTACCACTGGAGGCAGCAGATACATTTGCTGCCCTTGGCATCAAGGCGCCTAAGGGTATCTTGTTGTATGGTCCTCCTGGTTGTTCGAAAACGTTGACTGCCAAAGCACTTGCGACAGAGTCTGGTGTCAACTTTTTAGCTGTTAAAGGACCAGAAATATTCAATAAATATGTTGGTGAATCTGAAAGAGCCATAAGAGAAATTTTTAGAAAAGCTAGAGCTGCTTCTCCGAGTATCATATTTTTTGATGAAATAGATGCCTTATCCCCTGATAGAGATGGATCATCCACAAGTGCTGCCAATCATGTATTAACATCCCTTTTGAATGAAATAGATGGTGTAGAGGAACTCAATGGTGTTGTGATTGTTGCTGCTACGAATAGACCAGATGAGATAGACTCAGCATTACTTAGACCTGGGCGTTTGGATAGACACGTTTATGTCTCTCCTCCGGATTTCAATGCTAGATTACAAATACTAAAGAAATGTACCAAAAATTTTGATTTAGACAATACTGATGAGTTGCTCAATGATCTAGCTACAAGAACAGAAGGATGTTCTGGTGCTGAAGTAGTGTTATTATGTCAAGAAGCTGGTTTAGCAGCCATCATGGATGATATTCACACTAAGAAGGTAGACGCAAATCATTTTGAAGTAGCTTTACAAGGGATATCTAAATGCATTACCCCAGAAATGCTAGAATATTATCAAGAATTTGCATCAAGAAGCGGAATAGCCTCATAACATGTAGGTTGATTAACATATATAGTATTGACTAGTATTATGTATTTGTACTATATCACGAAATAGATAAAGGGAATACGCATAGTGATTTTTGAATTTGACATATAACTATTATAAATAACCAACCCATCAAATAGGTCCTGATTGTGCGAATACATTTTCTATCCAGAATAAGTATCACTTTGTATTGTCATTAGTGGTTAGCATCCGTGGTTAGCAACAGGTATTTGATTGAAGTATGAGAATTTGAATTAGGTTTATAGAACATGTCTACCAATTGGAATACTTGGAAATTGAAAAGAATAAGTGCAAGTAATATATGTCAAGCATTCAAAGAAGTCACCGATAATGACACTGTACTGCTCATCCAGTCTGAATTGTTCAATTACATAAATCATGTAATAACATTTTCTGATTTGATTAAGGACACGCCGGTTAGGAAAATTTTACGAGTCGATAATAATACAACAAATGATTTAAGGAGCATATTAGGGTCAATGCCCCATATCGAAATTATTTTATTGATAGATATTAGAGCATCTTTAAAAATTCCTTTTGAGATAAGAAATTTCCTGAAAGAATTCAAAGACCTGCCTGTTACCATTGTTTATTGCTCTTGGCAAACTGAAATAACGGATGCATTGATAGAAAAGAAAGATACGGTGTTTTTGGAGTCATATCAATTGAACAATGTAAGACATCTCATTAATCATCAGTTAGCAATTACTGATAGGAAAATAAAACTTAAGAAATGTACGTTATATCCATTCCCCACACTTGATGATGATGTTTTGTCCTTAGATATATTATATTCAGCAGACAATGAAAATAGATATGTTCCATACCTGCAATCTATTGAAAATGCATCCAGAGATGTCATGATAGATAACATATCAAATTGCATCTTGTCTCTTCTCAAGGAACATAAGTCAATAGTTACCAATTTTGTTGGAGTAGGAAACGAAGCACAACTACTAGGTCAACTGCTGAAAAGTAGAATTGATAGAGATATTGATGAAAAGCAAGCTTTCATAAGAGAAGGGTTATTTGGGGATAAATTTCCTAGTGGACTGGAAACTGATTTGATTGTGTTTGATAGATCAATGGATCCAATTACTCCTCTTCTGACAGAGCTCACTTATGCAGGTATGGTTAACACATTATTTGACGGATATCTAGATATTGAAATTGATGAAGAAAAGGTTCATTTTGATTATCAGAAAGACGACTTTTGGGATGAAATGAAATTTATGAATTTTGGGTCAATTGGGCCCCGATTGAATCAGAGTGCAAAACAGTTACAAAAGAAATACGACGACAGGCATAATGCTGAGAGTTTAGGGGAAATAAAGAACTTTGTGGACTCATTAGGTCATCTGCAGGAGACTCAGAGATATTTGAAGCAACACACCATTACTTCTACAAAAATTTTGAATGAAGTTGAAAACAACGAAGCCTTGCAATTCAACCGAATTATTGAATTTGAACAAGACGTATTATCCGATAATCTTGACCACAAAGCTTGTAATGATTTCATACAGGATCTAATCTTTGAGGGAGATGTTGCGTCGGATTTAATTATTCGCTTAATTAGTTTGGTGTCTATATGCAAATGTGGTCTACGAGAAAAGGACTTTTTATCGATTAAGAAATCCATGGTAGATAGATTTGGCATAAATATATTATTTGACATCGAGAGGTTAACAGAAGCAGGTATTCTTGTTACTAAAAATACAATTACGAAAAACAAAAAAGCTGGTACAACAGAGGATCTAAGAGCACCCTATGGTAGGAATGTGTCCAATACTATTATTAAGGAATACAGGAGCATTGCAAAATGGTTTGCAACGCTTCCAGTAGGTTCAAATGATGATGCCCAAGATATATCAAATCCTAAAGAACCTGATTTTGCATTTTGCGGTGTTGTGCCCTTGAGTATGAGAATAATACAAGCATTTTATGATCGCTCGATATTGTCAAAAACATATAATGCACAGCAACCATATATAATATCTAAGGAACCGAAAGTGACAAAACTAGAAACTCTATTCTCCCAAGTCTATTGTAACTCAAAGCATATCAGTTCTGAGCGGTGGGTTCCCGAACCTAAGGTCAACAAACTACCAAATACGACGGGTAAGAAAGATAATGACGACCACCCAGATATAGCTATAATTGTATTCTTGGGAGGAGTAACAATTGGCGAATTGGCAACACTAAAACACTTAAAGGGTAAATTAAGAGATAAGGGAATCAAGAAGCGCTTTCTCATTATTACAGACGGCATTTTAAAGAAATAGATAGTAAAACTAGTGGAAACTAGTGGAAACTAGTGGAAACTAGCCCCGATATTTGAGCAAAGACTATGTAGCATTACTCTGTAACACATACCAATAGAGTATATAGATAACCAAGGCATTTACGAGGCATATATTACGAATAATCACATGCTTAAAGGAAATTTTTGCATTATAGACGATCCAATCAACTATGAGGATGGTGTCTTGCATTTCTCTCGAGGCCTCATCTCGAGTTTCTTAGCTATTGAACTGGTCTAGCATAGTAACTCTGTTGCATCTCTTGTGGAGTGAACCTCGACCTGACTATTCGAAGAATCATTAGAAGAACGGAACAATCGGTTTTGTCTATTTGGTCTCCCTTTCTTCTGGCAGCTTTACAATGGGTTCTCTCTAAACCTGTGTGAGCAAGCAAAACAGGATTCTCGCAGCTTTTATTGCAACAACGAATAATATCAAAGTGTTGTCATTTCCTGTTAGGAAAAAACATTGAATTTTTCGGAAGGGCTATATAAGATAGCAGCCCCATAGTGTAGTTAGATAATACAACTTTCAAGTTCATCATCCATTATTCATTCAGTTGTGATTAATAGAACTCCAGAAAAGAATATTTGATTGTCAACCCTTTAGTTCAAAACACTAACCACATCACATCAAAAGCAAACAATACATAATAGCCACAGTCATGTTCAGCCAACAGGTAATGAGATTGTCCACAAGAAGAGCCTTTTCTGCTTCTTCCATAGCTCGTGTACACTTTAAGGAAGGTGTATACAGCAATCTACCATTTAAGATTCACAACAGAAAGATCCCATTCGCTCTAGTGCATTTCGGTTTCTTCGGTGTCGGTTTCGCTGTTCCATTTATTGCATGTTACGTCCAAATGAAGAAAGCTGGTAACATTTAAGCTAGTAGCTAATCAAGAGAGTATCTTTTTTCTTCAACGTGTTATAATCCTTTTTGTTTTTGCGAGGGGAAAGTCTATTTATATACCGACGATTTTTCATGTATTCTGATGTCAAAGCAAGCCCTTCATTCTTAGTGATGATATATAATTTCACCAATTCTTTCTATATTCATATTTAATAAACTTCGAAAATACATTATTACTTCTTTTTATCTTCCGTTTTTATTGCTTGATGGAACTCGCCGTAACATTTCGAAGTTACTTTGTTTACTTGATTTCGGTTGTTGCTGTGAATTTGCTCGGCGCCTGTTCAATAGCATTGTAGAATTAGGGTGATTGTAGGTTCCTAAGTATGATCTATGAGTCGCCATCTGAGTATTAGATTTTTCTAAATTTGATGTTGAAACCGTGTTATTTCTTTTCAACATAGTTAATTTATTGAGTACTTGTGGCATAATTTGATTGCTAGGTTGTGAATCTTTAGTCATGATATTAGAGCTTGGGCTTCTATGTATGTTGGTTTTGAATTTTAATTGGTTGTTGTTTACTGAAGAGGTTGTTGTTTGATTTGAAATTAATTGTGTCGACTCTGCCATGGCAAATATGCCCGGTGTAATTGACATTTTATGTGAACTGCTTTCAGCAGAAATATTATTTGGCGCAACTTTTGGGGTAATTTTCCTCAACCCTGTATTATTCTTCAATTTTTGAATAAAATTCTGATCTTCTTCCTGATCAGTATTTTCGATAGTCAAGTCGACTGTCTGTGGGAGAGATCTCTTGGTATGAGTCCAGTTATCCTTAGATTTCTTGATACCATAATTGCCTTCCTTCAGAAGTGATTCCAATTCGTCTATTCTTCTTTTTAATCTCGGAATATTATCCAACTCTTGTTTAGCTTTGTAAAGCAATTGCTGTTGCCTGTTGCATTTCTCCTTCAGAGTAATACTGATCTTCTGGTAATAGTTACACTGATCGAGAAGACCTACATATTGAAATTGGCATACATTGTACATGTTCTCAACTAAACCAGAAATAGGTTGGAAGTATGCATCCACTTCATTAGGTAGTGGTTTGTCATTGGTCAACCGAAGACAAGATATATCTCGTGTACCGCAGACACCACACACTTTCGTGGGCGTCAAATGAGCCTGACATAGTAAATGGGCACACGACGTCAACCAGAGTGGATCCTCCACTGAGTGTCTTCGGTGGCATACCCCATAGTGAACAAAAGGCTGGCTAAATTGATTCTCAGGCATTTGAAATCACTAGCTTCAAATAAAATATGCCAATTAAGCCCGTACTTGAGTTGTAAAGCACCAACAAAAGAAATTGGTAGCAGCAGTATCCAATAATGCAATGCAAATATATTTGTGTAAGTATTGTAGCGGATGACTAGGTCCGTTTGGGACCGTTAGGGACCGTTACACTATAGACTACCGTTTTCAAACTCGGCGGCAAGCCTTTTGCTGAAAAAATAGTAATAATTATCAGTAATTTGTCTAATGGCGGATATTAAAGTGAGAATATAATAGAGATTTGGTAGTTCCTGTTATATTTTCGATGCTCAGGCTGTCTATTATAGTACTGATGACATTTTGGTGCTATTTCCAGTGGCTTAATGATCATGATGCCATGCAAAAGCTATTATGTTTTAGCTACCATAATCATACCAGCTTGAACGGAATATGATGGATGCGGGCTAAAGTGGTGAATATATATTTTGCATTATGTCGTATATACATGCGATTTTGATCTATCTACAGAGTGGTTACTTTTTCTCTTTGGATAACTGACCTACAACCTTCCATAGTTTGTTGAATTCGTCAGCTGATGCGGGTCCACAGGCCATGAACCTGATCTTAAGATTGGGGTCAACGACAAAGATGTATCCAGAGTATACATTGTTGATCAGCAGCCTTTCACGCATGAGGAACGGTATCTGTTCTCTGTGGCAGAGCCAGTAATTGTCATGGCGCTGCACTGGAACAGTTGACTTCAAATTGTTAAGGGACAACTTAAACAGCCATGATTTCAGTTTGTTCTCGAGGAAGTTTATATCGATCACTTGGCAACTTTGGTTCTCATAATTGTCAATGCCGAGTTCTGTATTTTTGATATACTCCCGACTTATTTTATCGCCAACCTGAGTGGAAAACACACGGATCACGCTGGTCTTACCTCGCAACACATCCTCAACGTTGCCATGATCTTCACTGCTTAGAGTACGACCAGAGAGGTGTGGGAAATACAAGGCTTTGTCTGCTTTCCAGTATGATTCAGGAGATAGAAACAATTTACCGTTGGTCTTGCGGAAAGTTGCCATTTCATACATGCCCGATTTCGCAAACTCTATCTCCAGTTCTTTTATTCTTTCTTCTGTTTTGGCTCCATCAAACAGGTCTAACCATGAATTACCCTCAGAGTACTTGATATTGGGTCTAGGTGGTACATTCAAACCTACGGGCTTCAGCAATTGCTTTACTACATGCTCTTTCGGACTTGCGTTCATTACAGGTTTTAGAAATCTAGCAAGAAATGCCCGATTGCATGATGTACTGAACTTAGTACATTGCTGGAAAACGACTCTCATATTTAACTCAAAGTAGTTTGGTTCAGGCTTTATGCTATTAGTTGTTGATCAATCGTGTACTTATGACCAGAGCCACTTAATTTAAAGTTATCTTTCCTCAGCCTACCTTAAAGTTTGATATGATATTTATCTATCGCCACGGAAGATAGACTATCAATTACGAGTAAGTTCAAGAGAAAGGGTCTAATGCAAATGAACTTTGTTACTGTGATACAGTCCGGTTCTTTCTTTTTTTTCTCAGCATTAAAGCCTCTGATTAATCATGTCAGTGATTGATAGTTACCGATCCGTGCAGGGAAAAAAGCTTAATGGCCATCGCTAACAAAAAACTATCGATTTTTCACTTTGTAATAGCTATGGCCAAATGTTCAGGTGTAATTCTTTCGACATCTCACAGGACTTTGAATATAAAGTCGAAAGCAGAATTGGCATTCATACTACTGTGACAATAGGAGACTTTAATATAAAACCCATTGATCACTAAAATTAGGTTTGGTTCTTCCTCAGTTAATTTGATAAGTTCGCACACACCCAAAGCATTATTTTGGATTTAACAAAAGTTAGGAAGATTAAACGTAACTATACATTAAGGAACAGAAAGAAAGAACAAACGCAGTATATATTATGGCTCCGAAACTAGATATAATATTACATCCACCAGAGAACGGTGAATTTTATAGCTCCGATGATCTGATATCTGGAACAATTGTATTGGATTTGACCAAATCATTGTCAATTAAACAAATTAAAGTGGGCTTGAAAGGTTTCACCGAGACAACTACAAAAATGGACTCTGAATATGTTTTTCCTCAGAATGGTATGTTAGGTCCCGCCACCGAAAATAAGTCCTACCATAATTTAGTGCGAGAGGAGAGAAGAGTATTTCCTCCCGATAATGTCTGGGATGCACTGGAAGGGTCTTCAAAACCGTTTAAAGTTAAGCCAGGTCATTATGAGTACATGTTTCAATTCAACAAATTACCATCGAAGCCAATGTGCTTGAAAAATCATACCAAGAAAACAATTTGCTTTGTGTCCAAAAGCCAATCAACTATGCCACCGAGTTTTAATACTCAATGGAGAGAGCTGAATAAAATCGATAATTTGGATTTGTACTTCTATTCGTTCGGAAAAATTATATACGTGGTTGAAGTTGAAATAGAAATGGGGAGGCCAAGAACTTGGTTTAAACCATTTGATAAAATGTTAAGAGAACCAAAGATCATTGAATTTATCCCAGAACCGAAGAAATTTGCAAGTAATGAAACTGTAACAAGATCAGGGCGCAATAATCATGGAGTAATTGATTACATTTCTAAGAATAATTCTTCAAAATCACTTTCTGCTATGCAGGAATCTGAAGATGGTGTCACGGCAATAGCACCAAATGGTCCAGATGAAAAATTTCTAGCAAGGAACTTAGACCAACTTGACATTAATAATGACTTGGAATATGAAATTGAAGAGACAGAAGAAAATCCAATGAAAAGATATAAATGTAGATATCCATTGGGATTGCCAGATGGTGCTAGCATGATGTGGGTAGAGGTTAGAAGTAGAGATATTGATACCATATACAGACAGGACTTCTTGTTCAGACAAGGTTCTGGGAACTTTGATAATGTCTATTTAATTGTCAAAGGTAATTTATCGTTCTCAGACTTTTCAAACATATCTGTAAAACCTACTAGACTACAACTGAACCTACTTGAGACTGTATCATATTTATCGCAGGGAATTGGAAATGAGAACTTTTCTTCGCTTAAATTGATGGAGATTGATAACTTGTCGAAATCTGATAGACCTCTATTTGATACAAATGAACTTAAGTTTATTAGTTCGAAAAATCATGAAATAATGGAATGTGAAATCAAGCTAAAAGACAATCCTATCCTGAAACGTTTACAATTCAATGAAGAGGATTATAAGCATCGTGGTAACAGGCTCTATAGTTTCAAAACTTGTGTCATCACTAGATTGTTTAGCTATCAATTGCTAATTGATTGGAATATTAATGGACAAACAAGACAAACAGAGACCATTATTCCAGTACAAGTATTTGCTCATAAAAGGCCACCACCTGTAAACGAAGCGCTTCCACGTTACGTTGAACCACCAAGCTATGACGATCATGTTTAAATAATACTTCACTAGAGAACTCTAATAACTAATGTAATTGCATAAATAATATACATAACATATAAACATATTATGTTCAAGAATATATTCTACTACCTTTAAGTATGTGATAATTGGTTGCAAGGGTCATTATGTACTTTCTGGTTTATCAAGCTGGAAATATTTTAATATCTATCAGGAAGAGAATTGGATTTGTACACCAAATTTTAGAGGTTGAAGAGAGAATTCATTTAATAAGCTATTGCTACTTTGCCCTGATGTTCTTCGCAGTTCTGATTCTTCAGCTTTAAGAACTCTTAGTTCAGTACCAGCTGAAAGTAGAAAGTTTTTATATTCGCCCTCCCAAAGGAATTTAAGGTTTCGCTCTCGAAGCGATGTGCTTGCTTTAAACACACTAGTAAAGTGTGAGTTTCTTATTATATTGCCAAAGTTTTCAATTCTAGTTTTCTCTTTATCTATCTTTTGTAAAGACGTTGAGAATGCATGATTCAAGTCCTTGATGATTTTATTCCTTTTGTGTTCTTTTGATAATTTTCCATCAGATATATTATATTCATGATCATATCCATACTTGGAAGGTAGTAGGTTGTGATCATGTGAGATGTAGAAGTTTTGTTCATACTCTTTTCTATTGGCTTCTACAGAATCTTCAGATTTGAAGAGTGCTCCAGTCTTCCTCCACAGTTCTATCCCAAAGCTCAAATTTGATTCAATAGAGTAAATGTTGAAGTCATACTTCGCACAAAATGTTGAGCTAGAGCTTGTCATTGCAGAGTATGTTGTTGATATGTGACCAAATAATGGATTCCATGACAATGTTAATGTTAAAGGTCTACCTGTATTTGCAGAGTGAGTGCAATACTTTAAACTAGTTGAACAACCAGGGTTTAAACTAATCATACCAAGCCAAAACTCTGCACCAAAGAATAATGATGAGTTATTGTATAAAGAGCTATTCAATTTGGAAGGTGTCCTTAAGAAATGGTGAGAAATCCGATACCCACATAGTAAATCATTGCTTGATACTATAAGCTCTTGGAAATTCTTCTCTGAATTGCGTTGGAAGTAGGCTGTAAAGATATTGACATTTTCTTTCAAGCTGCTCAGGCATTTCACTATTACCTGATTCATGGGACTGAACCTCTTGATCATCATTGCTTCAACATCTGAACTGGGATAAAAAATTTTACCATAAAACAGAGAGCATTTGTGAAAATTCGTCTTCTCTTTTCTGTGATGTGTTACAGCGGGGAGTTCATAAGTTTGTACTATATCATGCAGTGGTAATTCCTCGGTATTCTTCACTAGCCCTTCAACAGCATCCAAATTGGTGTATAGGTATGTAAGTGATCCATTTATACTTTGTCGTGTTGATAATTGCAATGAATTGTAACTGTATTTTGTGGACCTATTAGACACTTGCAAGTTGACAGCATCAGGAATTTTGAAGTCGATCAAGTTCCTTGGAGTTTGAGTCACTTCACCGTAGCTGTTTTGACGTTTCCATCGTCCAGCAGAGTCAAAGCACTGCTGAACATAATCCATATAATCGAGCATGGTCAATACTGCGTGTTATTATTAATTGTCCTGTTATTATATCGTTAGCTATACTACGTTACTCTTTTACTAACAAGAACTCATCAACGTTTTTGTCACTTCCGGTGAAATAAGCTCAGCTCATCGATTTTTTCAAATTCTTGGCTTGAAATCATAATATATAAAGGTTGGATAAAAACAAGCCAATTGTATAAGTGGGATTAAGTTAATCAAGCGCATGATAATAGGATATTATTGATAATAATGAGTGTGGAAATACCAGTGGTGAAGCTGGATGAGGATGCTACTGTATTTGAAGAGACGCCGACAAAAACAGGTAGAGATGAATTACCTAGAACACCCTGGCTGGAACCCAAGCAAGATGAAGCGCATAGCAGGCGAGGGAGTTCTTCGAATGATGCAGGTACAGGTGGATTGAGGAAACGGTCTGGGAGCAGGACTTCAAGTGGCAGGCGGTCACGCAATTCGAGCAGTATATCGCCGGCATCGATGGTGTTCAGAAATTTGTTGATACTAGAGGATGATCTACGATCCCAATCCCGGAGACTAAGGGTCCTTAGACTACAATTCACAGCATTTTTATCTACACTAGCTGGTATAGCTGCTTTCTCTTTTTATTTACTATATTTCAGCGATGAACCTGCGCAGGGAGTATACAGGTTTATACTACAATTTTCGTTACTATTCATCATGATCACAGTGGTGTTGTTCCATCTTAGTGGGCAGTATAAGAGGACTATAATCATTCCTAGGCGGTTTTTCATGTCTACTAACAAAGGTATTAGGCCATTCAACTTGAAATTGGTGAAAGTCCATTCTACAATCGACGAGAAGTTCACTGATTTGGTGCGGTTTATCACGCGCAAGATTGCATACTTAAACCAGTGGTTTCTGCAGAAAATACTGATGTTGGGGGAGACCAACGCTGTGGTACAGTTTTGGGTAGGCGTGGCTATACGATCGCAGCCCAGGATTGGTGCTGTAGATGTAAAACTTATACTAAACCCAAGGGCCTTCAACGCAGAGATACGTGAAGGATGGGAGATATACAGAGACGAGTTTTGGGCAAGAGAAGGTGCGAGGAGACGCAAATCAAACAATTCAACATGAAATCAGCATGCATTTTTTTTTTTTTTTTCAACTCTTCGAAATCTTCGTTTTGTTTCCTCCAGGACAGCACACAGATACCATAAGGGCGCATCCATGGTCAAATTATGCGTATTTCCCACAATGCCAGAGGTGGAAATATCGAGGATAGTACTACTTGCTGTTAATATTACTTATTATTATAAAGCTCGTCGTATTATTGAGGACCCTGAATCGTGCATCGTTTTCTCAGAAGAACCCGTACAAATGACATTACGCCATTAATTAATGAAACAGAAACCTCCGCAGAAGGGCCACCCCTAAAAAACTTACCAGTTAATTTGAAAAATTATTGCTAAGTAATAAGCATTAATTGAATTCATTGGGAGTATATATATTTGGCTAATTCTGCCAAGACGGAGTCCTATTTGTATATTGAGTATACTTGAGAAGTTGTAGAAGTAGTATTCAAATAAAAGAAAAGTATATTGGACGATGTTGTTGCTAGGGAGATTCACTGGTGTTGGAGCCAGACGGTTGTTTTCAATGAATGCAATGAGACCTTTGCGGTCTGCCATGCCTATGGCGTGGAGACGTAGTGGAAATGTTGGTCTCAAGACAGCCTTTATGGGGCTTGCATTTGCTGCGCCATTTAGTGTCTCTATGCTGACTCCATCGAGAACGATATACAACGACACTGCCGTTGACATCGGTGCCAATGTTCTCAAGCAGACGGGGTTGAGTCAAGCAGAAGTAGAAGTGGTAAAAGGTGAACGTAAAGTGAGGTTGGATTACAGAGGCCTGTGTCTGGGTTCTATCCTGGGTGTTGGTGCTGGTGTTATCATCGGGAAAATATCTGGTGTTCTGGCTTACTTCACTGTTTTTGCCTTCCTGGTGTTACAATGGATGAAGAATAGAGGATTGATTGATAAGAATAGTAGCCAGTTGCGTGGTCTTTACCGCGTGGCTAAGGTAGGATTTGTGGATGAAGAAGGCAATGCGAGATTTGTGAACAGCGAAAACTTGTGCTTCAAGTTGTCTTTCTTGTTAACTTTCCTGCTAGCTGCAGTTAATACACAGTGATGGTGACCGAGAAAAAACAATAGACTAGTATGTCTTTGCTTAAAAGGTCACATATCGTCAATTCAGGGTTTAAATAATTTAAATATATCTATTCTTTATATCAATGGTGAAAAAAAAAAAATAAACTAATTCCATTCAATAGAAGTTGCCGGTTCTTATGGGCACTGTTGCGCGATTGTTTGATGGTTTTTAACGCGGTATTATTATGTATTTATGATTTTATGTACATCAATTTAATAATGCTATACAATGCATTTAGACAAAATTCTTTTGACGACTACTGAACAAAAATTGGATCAGCAAGGCTTGCAGCACACTGATTGCTACCATGACACCCATAATAAGAAGGGATAACCAGGTCAATCTTGATTCAGTTGATTCGACAGTAGACATGTTTCTCCACTCTCTTGCTCTCAAGTAGTTCATGATTTTAGTCATCTTGTTTAAGTTCCTGTCAATTTCCTCGATGGCATGGTTAGCGATGGCATCCTCTTCGCTGGCATTTGGATCGTCTAGGATACTGTTGTCTTCCTTCTCCATGGTAATTTCAACCTTTTTCAAAGCTGTACCATAGGAATTGGAGAAGCAGAAGCTGTATTGACCAACACCAAAAGACTTCAGTAGGAAATCACCATATTTCTTGGCCTTTTCCTCGGCTAAAACATCACCATCTGGACCAACAATTTGCAAATCAATCTCGAAGTTACCACCAGTTAACACTTGGTAACCGACTAATAAAGTGTCACTTAGATCCTCCATATCGTAGTATAAACATTCTTTGGAAAATGCGGGCAATGAAATTGCAACTGGAGCATGTACACCCGAGATGGCATGTACAGGCAAGGATAGAAATAGTGCTATAAGTGAGCAAAAAGCTGCTAGGTTGAAGCTATGCATTGTCAATTTACTACCAGTTTCTTGTTGTTCCTTTCGATGTTATTGAAATGCTCGAGTCACTTTATATTGCATACAATAATAGTGACTAAATATGCACTAATATCTTCTCAAGCGAATGTAGTGAACCGTCAATCCATTATGTTCTTTGTTTGGTGGTGCTCACTATCTCGAAGTTCTTCACACGAGAAGATACTGACAGGTAATCTAAAAATCGATCTTTTGGTGATTTTTAATCACTAGTCACAATTTGTTTATTCAGTTTGAAGATATTGTTGAGGGCCATCAGTAATTCGTTATTCTATCATTAGAGAGTAAGTGCTCGATAATGGTAGTATTCATTTCACCTTTCTTAGTTAAGAATAATTGCCTTTGTAGTTCAGTTCTCATATTAGCGTATAAATCTGAATGTCCGCTAAACAGAATATTTTGAGCTAGTTTGATATCTCGTGTAGACAATGGTAGCACCTGTGCTATTGTCGATGAATGACCATCGATCAATTCTAGTATCGAGATTCCCTTTCGAATTAATGACGCACAGGGATAAATAGAATCTGTTGTAAAACCCTGATATTTCATGGCAATGTTAATTCCGTGTGGGTCAGGGTCAGTTAAAATGACAAACTGTAAATTACTATTGCATTGCTCTAGTCTATGTAGGAACTTTCTTGTCAGCATGTCAGGGTACCCTTTGCCAGTGACTACTATGTAGCCTTCTGTAGGTTTTTGTATTATTGTGTTGTATACCGCATCTTTTTCAATCACCAATACTTTCAAGATCATTTGGGGATCATCTTTACAGACCATTATGAAGGCATTACTGTCGAATTGTGGTATCAATTGAGACTTGCCTTTTGTAATCTTTATTTTTTTGGTGTCCGACGAGTTTATTATAATATCAACAGCCGTAAATATGAGGCCTTTCTGAGTAGCAGTAATATTGAGATCTTCTCTAATCGTCAAGCCTAGCGCTTTCTGTATATGATCCACAGTGTCTACCACAAGCCGTTGGCTTTTGAACAATTCAACGTTTCTATAAAAAATATCCCTCGAGGTAAATGCAGTACATTTCTCAATATTTCTTTGTATTTCCTTGAGTAGCGTAAATGTGATGGACAGTTTCTGGATTTTGTTTTGCAGCAGCTTGCCTTTCAACCTCCCCGATAAAGGGAACTCGATGGGTTTCTTGAACAGTCCATGTAACTGAAAGCCTTGTTGTTGTTGTCCCACTGAATTCTTACATAAAGTCAGTATATCCTGGATCTTATTGTGTATTTGCTGTGACTTGTCGGCGTTGTCATCAACCACTGGGCTAAAGAAGACTGCTCTTTTATCGGCGGTAAGTCTAGCACGTAGCTCTGATATATCAGCAGAGTCGTATATATCAGCAAGAGTAAAGTTCATTTTAGATATATCTAGCTCACACTACTGGAAGCGTTTTTATGTTCGATGTTGGCTCAAATGAAGCACATTGTTTGATACTTTTCAAAATATTTTTTTGTCTCTTTAGTGTTGTAACAACCGCTGGCAAGTTTGTGAAGTGGATGAAGTTTTACATGACATATTATGTAAAGGATGTTCTGGTATAGAATGGTAAGAATGATTCAAAGTAGAGATTATACCTTGCTGATGAACAGGGATTATGTCAAGAGAGAAAGCGAGTACTTTCAGTAACGCAAATCGAAACAAAGTCTGGGAAAACTTCTAGCGGGGTACACAGTACTGTTGGATAATAAGTAGCGATGGATCTAGTTGAAGATATGCTTATCTGATTCAAAATTATTAATCATTAAACTCTGATTTCATATACTGTTTGCTATAGCATTTTCAAATTTTTGATTTTGACTGCGAAAGTGAAGAAAAACGAAGACAGCGATGAGCTAGAAACACAAATATAATGGATGGCAAATTTATTTATTGGTGTGGTGCTCAAACCGTATAGTTACGACAAATAAACACAAGATGCCATTTGGACAGATAGTCATTGGACCACCAGGTTCTGGTAAGTCAACTTACTGTAATGGTTGCAGTCAGTTCTTCAATGCCATCGGAAGGCATGCACAAATAGTTAACATGGACCCAGCCAACGACAAGTTGCCGTATCCGTGCGCAGTCGATATTAGAGATTTCATTACGCTGGAAGAAATTATGAGTGAACAGCAACTTGGCCCCAATGGTGGACTTATGTACGCTATCGAATCTCTGGATAAGTCCATCGACATGTTTATTCTACAGATCAAATCCTTAGTGGAACAGGAGAAGGCCTATGTTGTGTTTGATTGTCCCGGCCAAGTGGAGCTCTTTACACATCATTCTGCCTTGTTCCATGTTTTCAAGAGACTGGAGAGAGACCTTAAGATCAGGCTCTGTGTTGTCAATTTGATTGATTGTCACTACTTGACCTCGCCTACTCAGTACATCTCAATTCTGCTGCTGGCACTACGATCCATGCTAATGATGGATTTACCCCAGATAAACGTTTTTTCAAAGATAGATATGATCAAGTCCTATGGAGAGCTGCCGTTCCGTCTAGACTACTACACAGAGGTTCAGGACTTGGACTACCTGATGCCTCATATTGAGAAAGAGAATAACACATTGATGGCCAAACGGTACAGCAAGCTGACTGAGACCATCAGTGAGCTAGTCAGCGATTTCAACCTGGTTTCCTTTGAAGTGCTTGCAGTGGACGACAAGGAGAGCATGATCAACTTACAAAGCATAGTGGACAAAGCCAACGGGTACATATTTGGTTCCTCCGAAGTAGGTGGAGACACTGTGTGGGCTGAGGCCACGAGAGAGGGTGCTCTAATAGCAAATTATGATATACAGGATAGATGGATTGACAACAAAGAGATGTACGACAAGATGGAGCAAGAGAGGAGAGCTGAGATTCTGCGCGACAGAGAGATGCAAGAGAAAGAAGTGGACGTGGACAACGAGGACGAGTGGGAAGCGGCGCTAAGAGAATGGGAGGAGAAACAGAACACAGACTACGTGAGGTGAGGTGACATGCTTCTCTTCCTTGATCTTATTGTGACCCCAAGTTAGGATCACACTATCACTGCAGAATTTGGGAAAGCGTGTAGTATAGCAAGCAGCAATCCGAGTCGGAAAAAAAGTGTACATGTGAATCAAGCCCGTATCCACAACAAACGCACTACACTGTACAAATATATGACTTCCATGGCGCAGCTGAGACCAGAGTGCCGTTTATACTATTACCCACATGTAGTGTGACATACCTATATACGAATAATATACCAGCACTTTTTTCCAACTTTAGTGTTTCTCTCAGTTTTTTGTACGCACTATTCATAGGCAGGGCTCAGACAGCCCGCAGGAAGCCGTGCACCTCCCCCCACACACACAACCCCGCCTATTTTACTCCACAGAAACACACGCATGCCGGTACCCACCACGGGCCTTGCACAAGGGGAGTAGTGGAAGTGAAAACAATGAGACCAGCGAATCTGCAGGAAAGAGTGCTGGCTAATCGTCCAATTTTGCAGTGCTTCTGCGATAGGTTCTGTGCCAGATGGGAGTAAATAGGAATTTAGGGATAAATAGCGTATTCCGGGAAGATTCGATCGGGAAGTCAGAAACACAAGTGGAGAGGGGTTGCTGGGCACCCTTGCCGGGCACCCTTGCCGGGGATCCTTGCTGGGCACGATTGCCGGGCAGAGACTGTAGCGCGGCAAGTTAATTGCAGGTAACTTGCTCCGGTTCCTCTGGAGCGGTGATTTCTGTGTGCATTTTCGGGATTTTTCCATGAACTGTAAATCCCTTACTCTATTAGGCAACGTAATAATTACTGTAATTTAAATTTAGTTCACACTAAATATAGCGGAATAGCTGTGATGCCCTGAAGTTGAAGCTGTCTGTATTATTGACCAGCACTTTTGTAAGTGGCTGGGTATATGGGTTCGAGTTTCTTATAAATACCTGACAAGAGTGTTGATTAGATTTGGATGCTGTAATGTTTTTTAGAGGAGAGGTTCGGCCACTGGCATTTAGCAAAAATAAACTCATATTGAAAGAGTACTGATACGATGCCTAGAAAGTTTTTAGGTGAGAAGATAGATAGGAATACTGATTTCCTGCGGCCCTCGTCGCTTACGCTGACCGCTGATGACTTGAAAGTGATCCCTGATTTTAAATGTGATGATGATGATGCTGTGCTGAGCGGTAACAAAACAGGCAAAAGGTTATCAAGGAAGTTTGGAGGCACCATGAGGCTCAAACAACGGCTGGAGTCTGTTCCTGAGCTTTTCTTGCATGATTTCAGAAAGAGAAGAGGACAGAAACTTCAAGAGAGGAATAATGACGAACAAATATCAAGGGCCAAGTTACCACCACATTTGAGTGGTCTGCGGAGACCCAACGGTTTACCGGCACGTAAACCTCTCCGCACAATCACTGAAGTGTTACCACCAGTCACATCTTACAATAATAGCATTGAACAAAACGAAGACGATTTATACTATGTGGAAAAGAAGGATCCCAAGGAGCATGTAGTTGAAACGAATCACAAGGAGATGCGTCCCTTGGATAAACCGTTGATCGAGAAGGTAGAAAATGTGTACCTAGAACCACTTATATTTCCAGTACAAGTTTCAGAGCCAGTAAACCAGATGTCTATACCCATGGAGGAGTTGCAGAAATATGGGAAGAGTGACAGTGAAATACTGTTTGATGAAATTATATCAGCATATGAACCACACATGGAGACTACAGGAGATGTTAGTAACGTGCTAAACAGTGAAATTTTATCCGTTCTAGATCGTGTCTCAAATGCGCCAAAGAAGAACTGGAATTTGATGGCTCCAAAAGTGATATCAGCAGAGGCGATTGAGGAAAATAAACGACTCTCCATCAACTCTATTGCTAGCTCGGGTAGAACACCCGAATCGACTAGGAACTCACGTTTCTGCGAAAATCTCTCCAGTCCAGAATACAGTACAGCTGCGAGTGTGTCAGACAGATGGAGCTCCGGTGATGAATTCTCAGATGTTGCCAGTAGCAACCCTAACTCACATGCAATAAGCCATGATGGCTCATACACAACTGCGCTCGGGTCGATACCATCATTGGCTGGATCTGTAGACAACTTGGACATCCTGGATCAAAAGGATATCCTATCACCCACGGTTTCAAATGAAATAATTACAGTAAAGCCAGTTCCTCAAAACACTGTTGAGACAATGCACGTAACAAAAATTGTTATCAAACCCCAGCTATTTCTCGATTGGGAATCTGAAGAAGAGGATGATCCAATCGATGCCTTGAGCAGACAGGTCGATAATATCGAAATTGCAAGTGTTTACAGTGGCAGTAGCAGTGTGTACAGTGACCACTTTGCAACCTAGCACCAAGCCATGTTCCTCCACAAATTACTCATGTTTAGTTTTACTAATCTATTAGCATAAATACCACTATTAAATACCTAATATAGAGCATTCCCACTCTTATCTCGCACAATCATCTATAGTGTATTATCCATCGAATTGTTGAAACAAAGGCATTTCTTCAGATTTTCAAGACAAACACGCATGAAACGTGTAAACAGACCGAGTAATGCTTGCTAATGGATTTGAAGCAATTGTATAAGGCTATGTGGTTTAAGAACCGGGTGGTTATCTTGTCAGCTATTATCAAATACTTGAAGTACTAAATCGTAACCAAGTAACGAGCTACCCATGTCCCCAACACAATTAGAGATAAAAGTGAAAGCCTTGCAGAGATTGGTCAAGGAAGAAAAGTACTACTTGCAAGAGCTGAAGGATCAGAAGAAGCATGTTGATGAGCTGAAGGCTGACAGTTCAGTTGACAAGTATGACCTGAAAAAGCAGGAAGAAGTATTGGCTGACACTGAAAGATTGCTACCCACATTATACGTTAAAATAAAGGAGTTCCAGGATAACTTGGAAGAATATCTGAACACATACAATGGTAACGAGGATACAAAAGAAGCTAAGGAAGCAATTGAAACTTCGAAGAAACTTCTCTCTAAGCACTGAAATGGATTGCTAATTGTCCAAGTTCTATATCTATCTAGTTCATATTTAAAAGGTGTATTTTTAATATAAGGTAAGCCCTGTGGTAAGATGTTTTTATGTTTTGGAATCACTTCACCACCAAGAAAACTAATATGTTCCAAGTCTAAAATCGATTAATTGAGACATTAGTAACACTTAAGGACCTCTGGATATAAGATGAATAATTGTACATATTTAATAGATCCAATTAAAAACAATCGCTCCCTTTCAGGTACCATAAACTAGAAGTATGCAAATTGCAGCTCGAAACAACCTACTTTGGATTGCAACAAGGCATAGTAGTAATACTGTTCAAGCCAACCGATTATTTGAACTGTACAAAAATGGGAAACTGCAGGTAGTAACCTCCCATACCAAGATACAAGATGATTTCAATTCAACTAGATCGTTACCTATGGTAGAGTTCCCCAAAAACCGGATATTCACAGAGGTTGAGAACGATACAAAAGTAGGCAACTGGAGGAAACCTATTACCAAGTACTATCGACTTGGTATTTCGCTTCTAAAATTTTACAGAGATGGGATTCAAAATACATATGCAGTTTATCGCGATAGCCGTCGCTTCCTCAAGGGTTTTGGCTCCCAAAACTATAAAGATGCAATACCCTCCATGCTCAGAATAATCGAATCTCAAGAGCTGCAACTAAAAAGAAATGTATTAACAAATAACACCAATGATTTAGCATTTAAGAGAGCTGATTTAGTGGAAATGATGAGAAGAAATGAGATATATAAGCTACCAAACTTCTTCATTATATGTCTGGTTTTTGAAGAATTGACAGCTGTGCTATGCTATTTCTTTCCTCAAGTTGCTCCAAGAAATTGTATGACACCTGGTGGATACTTCAAAATATCTAACAAAAAAATCGAGCAATTCAAGAAACTTACCAGAGAAGTAATTACGGATAGCGAACAATATTTACCGCCCTATGCACTTTCAAATTCCCAGATTTATGGTATCATTAAAAACTCGGAAATGCCTATTTCAAGAGGAAAGTTGTATTTACGCAATATGTTTAATATAAAGGATAAATTGATACAGGACTTAACTATATGGTATCAATACATTTATATTGATGATTGGTATCTAGTAACAACTCTACTGAAAGGGAAGGAACTACGTTTAGATAGATCAGAGCTTGTAAATTGCATTTATGAACGTAAACTGTACCAAAAAGGTGAAAATTTAAACGAAATGATGCTATCGAAAGAAGGTACTGATACCCTGGTTCGCAGATTAATAGATTACTGGTCATATAGGTTTGGTAACACAATCATTATCGATGGAAAACTCACCTTTAATGAAAAGTGGGGAATTACAAACTTAAAGTCCATGCTCCCTGAGAATACGTTAACAATAGGTCGATAAAATCATCTCACATACATGTAAATAAAATTTAATCGTAAAATTCATATTATATATTAAGCATACTAAGAACTTAAATTTTGTTCGGATATAGTTATATTAGGTAGTAATGTAATTGATAAAAAAAATATTATTATATTTCAGTGGATAATGGTCGTCTTTAAATTAAGTAACATAAAAAGGCTTACAGTAAAAGTTACTAGTTCTATCATTCTGAGAAGTATCTTACAATGTAAGTATGCAACATATATTATTCATCGTCTCTGTAATGTCCTATCACATTTCATTTTCTTTTAATCTTAAAATCGTTATCTCATAATTGCATTTTTAGATAGTTCTAGTTCTGGCCTTGGCAGAACTATATTATCTTTTAGTCATATTTTCATCTGTAGGGCTTCACCATCGACGCAAGTTCATTGTGTGGGTTAACCATCCAATCATGGAGTTCTAAATTTTATATGTTTCCATATGCGAGTCAACCTCTTTAACTATGGTATGATGATGGCCAGGTGCTCTGACAACATTCTTCTTTTCATCCATTGTACAAAATGGTATATTATGAAACCACTCATCTGCATAAATATCTTCGAAAGTAGCCCTTTGTTTGGGGTCAACTTGAAGCATTTTAGACAGCAATGGTCTAGAAGCATGAGGTAGCAAACGTAGAAGTCTATAAGGTCCTCTAATAGTTTTCCTATGATGTGCAGGCTTATGTGAAGGAATGGATTTCAAATCATGTGACTCTGTGTGCTCAATGGTATGTGGCTTATTTACCACTCCATCTTGATCTTGAAGATTTTCTTTAGCCTTTTGCTCATTCTCGCCATCTTCTCCTGAAACTTTAGGTGTTGGAAGATTGTTCTTCTGGCTGTTGTCCTGTACTTGGGTTCCATTACCTTCGCTAGACTTATTATCAGCAATACCTTGTACTATATTCAGATGAGATGGTACCTTTGTCTCGCTAGCATTATCTATTATATGTGGGTTCTGTTCGGGTTCCAAATGCTTATGCTTTCTTTCTCTTCTTTCCTTCAATAGCTGATCATGGTGTCTGGCAGACTCTACGTAATCATGCGGAACTTCATCTGGCATACAGTACAACCTGAAATTCTCATCACTTTCACGAGGGGCTTTCCAAGGGAACCTCTTTAACATCATACAACAGTATATAATACCGATGGACCAGATATCAACACATTGAGGATCATAAGATTTTGTTGAAGTTATAACTTCTGGAGCTAGATATGGGTCACTACCGACTATACCATGAGCCATAGTAACATCATCTTCAAATGGATACCTAAATACAACTGCACTACCAAAATCAATCAGCTTAATAATACCATCAGCGGTCATCACACAGTTATCCAGCTTCAAATCTCTATGAGCTAAACCCATAGAGTGCAAATAGCGGACACCTTCTGTCAATTGCTTCAAACAACAGTTAATTTCACCACGGGACATCTTACCAGTCATTACAACAGCAAAGAAATCTATCGGGCAATATTGCATGACTTCATAGTATTTGTTCTGTTTAGAGTCCGAAAAGACATCGACAGTCTCAATGACATTAGGATGATGCAAAGAAGAACCAATACAGAACTCTGCAGTACATTTCTTGGCATACTCTTTCACCGATTCATTCGGTTTCCTAGGTCTAAATTCCTTAACAGCAAATGTAGCTCCATCAGTCGGTCTAGTCAAAATCTTAACCGATCCCCCAGCACCAGAACCCAATAGCTTACCTAGTTTACCATACTTTTGGGCAAGGATCGAATCATCATGATAGATATTGATGTTATTGGATAATGATAAAATAGAATCAGAAGTTGGTGGGATAGCAGACTGTGTATGTACGTGGTGATCCGTAGATCCATGGGGATGGTGATGTTTCCCATGCATCATAGCCGATAGAGAGGCCGTACTCGAGTAACCTTTATGTTGATGATGGTGATGCTCTCCAGCATGTTCACCTTTATGAGTGTCATGTAGATTTGTGTGTGACTTTGACGTCATAGCCAAATTGAAATGTGACGCCAAATTCACTGTTGATGAAGATGCAGAACTAGTAGGAGATGCATTCTTTGAACGTAGCTGCGCCATAGATAAGTTCTTCTTTGTGGAAGATCTGAAAAATCTCTTCAATTCAGCCATCGAGTGACTCTGTTTCGGCGACGCGGTCATGGAGTCGTTCAGATGAGTATAGCTCGCATTATTGTGATTATTCGATGTATTCAACGACTTCAATGAATCCTGCGATCGTTCACTCTTTAATGAATCACTGCTAGGTTTCCTACTCATAAATCCTAAAAAGGACTTCGAGCTCTTTATGGAGGGTGGCGGCGAATGTGACGAGTGGTGCTCGTGATGGAACGGTTTTCTCGATAGCAACGGCATACTTTCTATCTATGTCTATTGTGCCTAGGTGAAAAAGCTGTTTAAATCAAACGACTGTTGTAGTATCAGCAAAACAAAATTAACAAAAACTGTCTGTTTCGAACTGCAAAGGGAAATCAATGATATTTATCTATAAGGAAGTAATACGTGTATATTACAATCATTGATTTGTTTCTGAGTTGCTTTCAAAACCAAAAAAAAGTTAATTTCCTATTAGCACTGAACTTCTGATCTACTCTCCTCTTTATAAAGAAAAGAAAGCACTGAAATGAGTCTAAATAGAAAAATTTATAAACCAAAAAAACTCCAGGTATAATCCTCCCTAGCAAATATTTTCCTTTATGGAGGGGCTCAAATCCTTCTTTAACACTTGCTTTAGCTATAACTATTGGGAATTAAAGTGTTTGGTAGTTATCCAGATCAATGAAAAAAAACCTCTCCGAGTTGAAATTTTGTTCAATCTTGTCTTGTTTTATTGTATTTCTTGTTTTATTTTATTATATTCTATTTGATTTCAAGTGTTTTTCACTTCTGTTCGTTTGGCCCGTTGACAATTCGGTGCCTACCTTTTTCAGAGCTAGGTAATTTTTTTTTTGTTTCTGTACCCTCCTTTCTTTCACTCCCTTTCGATGTTAGGGCCCAATGATTCATTTACCACTTACGCTATCAAGCTTGGTTTTCTGGAAACCTGTTACCAAAAAATATCTCAAATTTTTTCTCGTTTTCATGCTTTTCCCGGATCAAAAGAAAGGGGATAACGCTATATCCCACGCAAATCCTAGTTACCATTATAAAGCTATATCTCACCATCGCATGCTATATCACACAATGAACTATCACTAGCCTCACCCATTGTCATTGTCATTGTCATTGTCATTGTCAGTGGATTTTGGACCCTTCTGGGACCCTTCTGGGACCCAAACCATCTACATACAAAAAAAAAGAAACTTTGCAGCTTGTACACACAGCAAGAACAGTAGTGGGCACAATTTTTATCCTAGTACAATCCCGTAGATGTACTAGATCCTGCGAGTCGAACTCGAAAGCGTCCCCTCCGAGATCCCCTTTCCACTTACTTTTCTCTGGGAGTCCCACACAAACCGGAAAATTACGAATATTTTTACTGACTAAATCCTTGAAGCGTACGGGCATAACACTGAGGAATAACTTCCCTTCCCACTTTTCATGCCCTATCTATGTATTCGGTTGGCAAGGGACGGAAAAATCTCTTCTTTTTATTCCTCACTGGCCCCCCCTAATTATCCCGCACATCGCAACTTGTTCTCTCAAGGTGTAGCGGAAAATTCATAGGATGAAAACGGAAAATCAGGTATCATTGTTATTGCCTGGGTACACTTGTAAGGACGTTTCTCAGCGGAAGAATTGTAGTAAGTGGCACAAATTATTCCGGGAAAAAAAAAGCTGAACACTACGTAATTTTAGTAAAAGTCCCTTTTTTATTCTCCCTTTGTCTTCCTCTTTTTTTTTTGCCACGAAAGTATCTCCGTACGCCCCCCCTCCCCCACTATGAATTCTCCCTTGCATTATATTCCGCGCGGGACGGAACAAATTGGCTAGTTCCGAGGAGCTTTAGGAATCCATGTCCACACAAGCCGTGTGCAATTATATTACCGTGTGAGTGTGTGAGTGTGTGAGTGTGCTGACGTGTTACGTGTTACGTGTTGCGTGTTACGTGTAACGTGTAACGTGTCAGGTGTCATCTCTACGCTAAGCGATTACTTCCCTGACTCACGTGCAGGTACGTACAGCATGTATGGCTGTTTGGATTGCCAGGATCATTTTCGTTTTGTAGTACCAGCCGCAAGGCACATGCCGTAGCCAAAACCCTTTCCCGTGGAACCCACAACCCACGACCCACACAGAACCCCTGCCAGAACTTCTGTTTTCCCTCGTAGTCACATCGTGTGGAACAGACTGGAGGATTTTTCAAAAGTCTCGAGGCAAATGCATCTCTTATAAACCTTATTTCCCAATTAGGCATCGGTGTTATAAATGTAATTAGATCGGTGTTTATGTAGTTGCTATTTTCTCTGTGCGTCCATTTTGTCCTGGTGATTATAACTTTTTAGGAATAGCAAGTTTTTTCGCTTTTCCTCTTAGAAAGAACCGTACCAAAGCTTTTTTTTGATCCACTGCCAAGGAACAGGCACTGCTTTGTTTACTATTTTTGGTTCATCATTAGTTCTTCAAAACTATAATTTAGCAGTGAATACCATCTTGATATTGACAGAACGGGAGTTCCATTTATTATACAGCGTGCCATTGATATAGACAAAAGAAGTACTTGCTAAAGAGGAACTGATGTCTTCGCTAACAGACTCCCAGGTGAACGATCTCCATTGCTCCATCTATAGGTATGTGCAATGGGTATCACAGAATAATGGGTCTTCCGATTTGCTCAACAAGTTGCAATCAGTGCTCGATATAGATGAGTTACAACTGTCACTTGACGACGGGGACCAAATGCTGCTTCCGAAGAAGTGGGGGTCCATCATAAGGCTTCAGAGAGCTATCACAAAACTGGAACAAAAATGCGACGCTTTGCAGCAGGAACTTGACGACAAGACAAAACAACTCGAAACAATTGTACCGAAGGATACACAGATTGCGACGACCACTGATGTTAATTGGCTGCCACCCGATCACATCTACGCATCAATACAGAACGAGTCCCCTGTGACAGCCATCAAACTCCACCCATCCTTGGCAATAGTCTATGTTGGTACGGATACTGGCAGACTAATAGCGTACGATATACTAAACTACACAATACCACTAGCGGTGACAACTGCACATTCAAAGGCTATAACCTCCATTGAAGTGATAGAGGCACACAACTTCGAAGAGTTTATTGATTCCACCACACTTGTGTCTACTACATCCAAGGATGCACAGATAAATGTATATGATCACTCTTCAAACACGGGTGAGCTAAAGCTAATACGATCATTCAATGCACACGACAGCACAGTCTCTTCTCAGAAGACATGGCAAAAGGATAACGATGTTTTGCTTGCCTCAAGTTCAAGAGATGCCACTGTAAAAGTATGGAGAGTTAACGATTCAAGATGTCTTCAGTCCTTCAGTCCCCATAGTGAATGGGTTAAATCAATTGATGTACTGGACGAGTATATTCTATCGGGGTCCCTTGACTCTACACTGCGACTGACCCACTGGCCATCAGGAAATGGTTTATCGGTAGGGACAGGCCACGAGTTCCCCATTGAAAGGGTGCTGATAATTCCTTTCTCTGACTCTAAGATCTGCACATCGCCTTATAGAGATCAGAACGAGCACTCAGCTTTTGCTCCTCTTAGATTTAAATACTGTGCTTCTGCTGCTAGGGATAACACAATCAAAATATGGGAAGTGCCGCTACCCCAACTTAAACCCAACAGCGCACCAGTACCATCAACTACAAATACTACGTTTAAATGCGTAATGACTCTAAGAGGACATACATCTTGGGTAAAAGATTTAAAGTTGAGAGGTGACCACCTATTTTCATGCAGTGATGATGAGACTATTAAGTGTTGGGACTTAAATACGGGCAATTGCGTTAAAACGTGGTCTTCTATTCATAATAACTTCATCAATTGTATTGACATAGATAGAGAGGCCACCATTGAGCAATTTTCACCATCTTTACAAAGAGAGATATTAGTTTCTGGAGATATGGATAATAAGGTTAAGATAATTCGATAGTTTTTATTTATTACTTATAAATTAATAGCATTACTTGCAAGTATGAAATGTCTCTAATTATAGGTGTATTTTTGAGTACTAATTTTTCTAATCAGAAGATCTAGTAAAAATACCAGAAAAACGTCTTATAAAACCCGGCTCGTCTCTTGGACTACCATCTTCATCAAGATTTGAAAAATCCTCTACACTTTCTTCAGTATCAACATCTATTGTACTAACTACACCTGCCTCGATCGACTCCTCAATCAAGTCCCTATCAATCAATTTGAAAGGTTCGTATAGCGTACCGTCACCAACAAAGAATTTAGACATCGATTCAACCCAATGTAGACGCAATGAATGTAACATAGCAGAAGTACCTTCCATTACGACCAACACACATACTGTCAAGATAAACCACAAGGCAAATAAGAAAACAACAGCAAAAACACCCATGAATCCGCTCATTCCAAATGACAAGCCGATGGTCATCGACCACAACACACTAGATAATTGGGCATGGGCAAGAGATAAAGCCCATAAACGCAAATATGACGCAGTGTGTGATACACAGTTCAAGCAGAATTCAATTGTATGGATAACTTGATGAATCATGACGTCACCGAACTCTTCACTATGCTCTTCATGCGATTCCTCACCTTCTGCAATCTCTTCTTCTTCTATCAAATCTAATGCATCGTTAACATCTGGTAATAAATTTTCTGTTTCTTCGTGATATTCACCATCATTCGATGAGGCCTTTCCTGAGTTATCGCTGTGAGTAAATTTGAAATGTAATGGCTTCACAAATAGTAGCCATGGAACACATATTAGGGCAGTAACTAACAAAACCATCTGAACTTTGGCTTGATGTGGATAAAGCGGCTCATCGATGTTACCAGGAGACAGGAACATATTGATCAGCATATTCAATAGACTTGGCGCAGCCTTTCCATCCTTGATCCAGTCCTTGGTCCACTTGTAAACAATACAAATGGATAGATAACCAAAGATACCTTGCATGAATAATAGACCAGGAATAAAGTTACCGACAATGTCAATGAAAGAGTTGAAGTGAAGGTGATTAACAAGGGAGAACATATACGAATAAGTCATATGAATGAAACCCATTAAAATAGATAATTTCATCTTGTATGAGTTAGTGAATAGCAAATTATTTTCAGCACCGTGCCAAGCCCAATCCAAACCTATAGGATAAGTACCAACTTGTTTAGCAAAAATGGCTTCCCCCTTGTGCCAACTTTCTGGCCATTCCCAACCAGACTTGAAAAATGTCATTGATTTAGAGAAGATATCATTATAAAGGAAACCCGTGTACATGGAGAAGAGACCCATTAATAATAGAATGTATCTACCAGAGTAGGCCATATCAAAAATTTCGTCTCTCTTCATCTTACCCAGAGCTTTCTCATTTAGAACTAGCGTTAAAGCAGCTAAGAACATGATGCATCCATGCCCCAAGTCACCAAACATGATTGCAAACATGAAAGGGAAAGTAACCACTGTTGGTAGACCTGGGTTGACTTCTCTGTATTGGGCGATACCGTAACAGTCACAGATAGCTTGGAAGGCTTCTGTGAATTTATTTGTTCTGTGGTATGTTGGTGGTGTGCTTGTAGTCTCTAGAACTTGCAGTGTCGAAGGGAAATCAATTCCTAATCTGTTTACCATCTCCTCCAGTTTTGCTCTCAGTATATCTATTTGATCCATTGGGATCCAACCTTCTGCGATCAAGGTCTTTCTATTTTCATCGTTGTTGAATTTATTCAATGTTTCGAATACTGCCTTCTCCTTTGAGACTTCATGGAACCACAAGTTCAGTTCTTTTGAAATAGCGTATAATTCACTTTCCAAAGTAACCATTGCCGTCTGTAGCACGGTGTTTAAGTCCTGCAAGTTTCTGTTTATTTCCAACAACTTTTCAGATCTCAGGTCAGATCTCGAGTCCACAAAATACAGCTTGGCATCTAGTGACTCAGCTATCTTTCTAATACGCTTAATAATCAAGTCACCATGCGAGAACACAATGAATGCGTCCTTCTTTACATATTTCCCAGTCTTCTCATCGTAGAGTGGCTTTTCAATTGCTACATGTTTGAACAGTAAGTTACCTCTCAAGGTTCTCCATAGGATTTGTTCCAGGATGTGTGTCTTTTCACTTGGTATGACACCGGACACATAGTTCACGGAGCTGTTTGCACCGCCGTACCTAGTTGTCTCTGCGTTACCCATTTCCTCGTCTGTAGGTTGTGGTGTATCGTTGGCCTGGGATTGTGGTGCGTCCATGTCCTGGGAGAAGAACTCGTCCGCGGTCCTCAACAAGAACCGGTACTGCTCCAAGTCCGTGCGCTGTCTCTTGATCTGATCGCAGCCGTCCTCCATCTCCATCAAACGCTCTTCCAAGAACGTAGCGTTCTGCACATGGTCGTCAATGGCAGACCCGCTGGGTGGTTCAGCGACAGCGTCACCACCTACACTCCCATCACGGAGTTCCCCGTTCTCAAACAGCTGGATGCGATGCTTCTGCAGAAGACTGTACAGATACCTGTACACACGCTCCACGTTGTCCAACCGCCTGATATCGTCCACGTACGCCCTCTGGAACGCCTGCTTCTTGGCGTTCAGGTCTCGAAACTGCACCAGCCCCAGCTGCCCCAAAGTGTACGCAGTGTCCCGCGCGATCTCCTGCGGGATGTAGAACTGCACCAGCGACATCTCCGCCGACCGGAAAATCGCCTCCTCTTCGCTCCGAACCATGCTATCTATGTTTAACTTCGCACTTTCGCTAACTGCCGCCGAGAAGACAGAGAAACCCACAAACAGGAACTTGAGCCTTATTTATACTTCCAAGATTCCCCTTCAAGGCAAGAAATCCAAAAAATCGTAGAAATTTTTGGCAATTAAGGGTTTATCACGATAGACGCATCAAGTCACATTATTAGTTATTAAATACGTAAGTCATATGATATACGTATATAAATACAAATAAATATCTCTATTCACGTAAATATCACATGTTTTTCAAGACAAAAATTCTGAAAAAAAAAAATTTAAATTTTGCGATGGCGATGCCCTCCCCCATTGTCAAACCTCTGTGGCCTTTGGATATTGCTTACTGGAAACTGCGTTGTTTTTTAATTTGAATTACTGCATCCCATTGTTTCCTTCATCTCGTTTAAGTGGCATGGCTAAAAGGGATCCGTGGAACTGTTTGCCAGAACCCCAGGTGTTTCAATGTCTTTATTTATTATTTAATAACTGCATATGTAATTGTTTGGTGCTATCGATATCTACAGAAAAAGAACCCCAAGGATGGCTGACGACTTGCTCAATGATGAGGATTTCATCAAGATACAGAAGCTGAACTCGGTGGACGGGGAGCGGAGGCACAGCATTGTGTTCGACTCCACTGTGGTGGTGAAGGAAGGCCGTCAGAGCCAGAGCCAGAGCCAGAGCGACAGCGACAACGACAATGTGTCTGGTGTGGATGTGCTGAGTGTGGATCCTGCGACCAATGGTAAAGGCGGGGACTCACGTACCGATTACGACTACGACAGCAACGATAAGGATGTCCTGGACTCGCATGTGATGGTGGACAAGCAAGATGGTTCCGTGGCGTTCACAGTTGCGCAGGAGAGCGATACGCCTGCAGATGGCGATCGCGATGGCGATGCAGATGCCACTGGCGATGTCGCTGCCAATGCTGGCGCTTCCGTTAAACACACCAAGGACGTAGACGCTACTATCAAGAGGTACATGAAGCACATGCACCAGAAGGAGGTCGGCCGTTTCAACAAGAAGTCCCAGGAGTACATCTCCTACTTCGGGGATGTGGACTTCGACAAGAGACCCACAATCCTGGACTTCGCAGTGAGTGAGCCTTACAGGACTCAGTTCAAGGGCCCTATACTAGAGAAAGAGATCAAGGAGAAGGAGAAGTTGAAGAAGATCATCGCTTATAGAAGTAACCCAAGTTACAAACCGGACTTCGATATCAACATCAAGACCAGCTCAAAGGGCAAGGAGAACGAGGCTCCGACTTTCTCCGGTGTCTACGTGCTTATGTGGATGATCTTTGGGTTCGCTTCGATCCAGTCTTGCATCAATTACTACATTGACCACGGCAACTCGTTCAAGGATGCCATCTTGTTCAAGTTCATGTTGACTGACCTGCATAGGGTGTTCGCTTTTGATGCGCTGTTGTATTGCGCAACATACTTTGTGCTGTTTATCCAATACCTGTGCTGCTACAACGTCATCAATTGGAACAAGACCGGTGTCCCGGTCATCGTCACTTATGAAATCCTCTACGTTACTGCTGCGCTGTACATCCCAGCCCATGTCCTGAACTTCAATTGGATTGCAAGGATATACATATTCCTACACTCAGTGGTGCAGATTATGAAAATGCACTCGTTCTCATTCTACAACGGGTATCTATGGAATATCCTCAATGAGTTGAACTTCTCGAAGAGAGCTGTCGCCAAGTTAAAAGACCGTAAGGATATAGACTCAGAAGTCATGGCCACATTGCATAGAAGCATTGACTTCTGCAGCTTCGAATTGAATTACCAATGTCAAGGCGAAAACTTCCCTAACAATATCAGCATCAAGAACTACTTCATGTACACGTTGTTCCCCACATTGATCTACCAGATAAACTACCCTAGAACAAACAAGATCAGAATTGGTTACCTGATTGAGAAGACCTGCGCCACATTCGGCTGCATCTACCTGATGGTGGTGGACGCCCAGATATTTATGCTGCCCATTACGGAGAAGGCTATCAAGCTAAAAGAGCTGCCTATCGGTCTGGAGTTCACAGCCAAGTTCTTCCTGATCTGGGCTGAGCTTATCCCACCGATGACCGTGCTGTACATGCTGGCCTTCTACTTAATCTGGGACGCCATCCTGAACTTCTTTGCGGAGCTGACCATGTTCGCAGACAGATACTTCTACGGTGACTGGTGGAACTGCGTTTCATTTATAGAGTTCAGCAGAATATGGAACGTACCAGTACACAAGTTCATTTTAAGACACATCTACCACAGCGTCATCAACAGGTTCAGGCTCTCCAAGCTGCAGGCCACCTTGTTCACGTTCCTACTCAGCGCTGTGTTCCACGAGCTGGCAATGTACGCCATCGTCAAGCGCTGGCGTGGGTTCCTGTTCGCATTCCAACTGGGCCAGTTCTTCTTCGCGGGCATCAGCAACATCCCATACCTGCGCAAGAGACCAGTGCTCTCCAACGCTCTGTTCTGGTTCGAGATGTGCACAGGGCCAAGTGTCATCCTACTACTATATGTTGTGTTTTAATAGATATGATAGACAGTATTTAAAATACAATATAGAATAAGCAATATATAATATACAATGCAATGATACTGTATACAGTATAATGAGTTATTAGGTTTGTGCGGAGTCTTCTGTGGAAGATAGAAAGTCGCTGAAAATAAAAATTTGCGATGAGCTTTGCATATAGAAGAGAGCTATAGTTGAAGGTTTGAGTTGGGGAAGTGGAGATGAAGACCGAGGTAATCACGTATACAGGATGAATATTTGGATAGCAGCTAGCGATGGCCGTGGGGATATTGTCGAGAAGTTTCTGGCTGACGGGCTGAGTGCGAACAGCAAGGACCCCAACGGGTACACTCCGGTGCATGCAGCTGCCGCGTACGGTCACCTTGATCTGCTGCGCAAGCTATGCCAGGAGCACGGAGGGGACATCAATGTGAGGGACAGCGATGGGGATACACCTCTGCACCACTGTGAGGATGTCAGAGTGGCGCAACTGATCGTCGAGGAGCTCGGCGGAGACTATACCTTGACCAACGACGAAGGGAAGACCGCGCTGCAAGTGTTTGAAGAGGACGCAGAGTTTCCAGAGCTGATACAGTATATGCGTGTGAAGTCTGGCCTGAACAAGGACGAGGACAGCCTGGGGATCGACCAGGATCAGCTCGCACAATTCAAGGACAGCGTCAGATACACTCTAGAGCAAGAACCAGACGAACTCACAGACCCAGAGTCTATTGAGCGCAGAAAGAGGCTTGAAAAGATTGTCATGGGCGAGAACCCAGAGCAAGAGTTGGAGGCATATATCAGAGAAATGGTCCGCTCGCAAATGATGAACCAGGACCAGGACCAGGAACCTTCCAAACGTCGTAAGTAAGCTGTTATGCTAACCGATTAGATAACGAAAGCGCGGGACCGGTTCCTAAATACTACACAGTAATTACTCAAGATCCCGCTGGGCAGATACCAGCATATATACCATAACATCAGATATTACTATATAGCCAACATAGCCTATTAATATCACGCTACACGCCATACTTAAAAATTGCTTCAAGTGCTAAAGTCAACAAGTAAGACGTCGATTAAAGAAGAGTAGTTATCATGATTAGTAGAGGACTTATGCTACAAACCGGTATAAACAGGGACTACAATAGAAAAGCGATGCCCGAGAACTCAGATGCTGTGAAGACGGCGCCTATCCCAACGTCTGCGCCTACGTATACTTACATTCCGTTCGAGTTGAAAGAAGATGTACCTGAGCTGGCACTCTTGCAGAAGCTGGTCGAGAAGGAGAAGCAATTGGATATATCAGTGAGAGAGAAAGAGAATCAGTTGTCTTTAGACGCTACGTCTGGTGGACTTTACCCTCAGAATACTAGTGATAGTGGGAGACTTTTACGCGTCTACGTGTACAACACAGCACATCATCAACCATGGCAAGATGAGAAAACGGACGATAAACCACATTGGCTTCTGAGGGTGGAAGGCAAATTGCTAAATCGTGATGGTTCAGAAGTTCAAGGCGAATCCCGTCCCTTTAGCTCATATCTCCAGGCAGTTGCCGTTGATTTCAAAAAGTTTAAACCTAGAAGGCAGGATAATAGACCAGAGATTGTCTCAAATGGGGATATAACCATGACAGATGGTGACAATACTACACAGCAGCTTGCAGAGAACGCCAACAGCACTAATATGGCGACAAATGATAATGACGACGACGATGACGAGGATGAGGATGCGGAGGATGACAGTGAGATTATTGACGCTGTTGAATGGCATTATGATTCTGTAGCTGGCAGCGAGTTTGACGGCATCGATGTCAAAAGACCAGGCACTCAGAATATAAACTGCACAATAACAATTCAACCCAGGGGTTGTACTGGTGAAGAAGTGGAGTACAGTCCAGAACTATCGCAAATTCTGGGTATAAATGTTGGTTCTGTGCAAGGAGCTGTCTATGGCCTATACAAGTACATTCTGAATAACAATCTTTTAAACAACGAAGGCAAAACTAATGATAATCAGCACATGTCTTCTAATAATAGCGAATCTACAAAGGTGACATTAGACTCAGCACTACATAAGCTTTTACCAAAGAGAGATATCACGGAACAAGCTATGGCTAACACAGAGGAACTAAAAGTAGGCTTAAAAGAAGCCATGTCCTTAGTGAACGATCATTTCCAACCTCTTCCCGCCAAGAAAATCAATTACACCATAAGGACCGATGTGGAAACAACATATGGCCAAACCGTATTTGATATTGAGATAGGCAATGAATCGCCAGAAGTCAAAGAGACTCCACTGTCCAGATTCAGAGAGTTAGCCAAGACAACTGACCAGGAAGTAGAAGACATTGATGAGCAAATAAATATGCTACAGTTGCAACTGAACGCCCTAGCGACAAAACATCAGTTCTTCAAAGAAACCGAAAAGAACCCACTGGCGGTACTGAAGGAGTACGCACTAATATCAAAGAACGCCACAGAAGTACTTGCCAGTGACTTGCAATTCACAGAGGACTCGGTAAGACTTTCAGACTTCTACAAGGAAAACGAAGCTCTCCTCTTCGAGAACCTAGCTACATACATAGCCAACTCACGGTTATAGATCAATACCGATGTAACAATATATTTGCAGACCACATACTTGCCTCGATACATAGATTATACAACTCAAGCAATACAGACTATTCCATATACTATCACTTCTATATCGACTTCCAGCTTTACCCGGCTCTGTCGTTACGCGTGGCAATGAAATTTCAAAGTTTGCCGAACAAAAATCTTTCACGAGCAACGCTTATAAGCTCATTTCAGTGAGGTTTAGTGAAGGATATACCATTGTTTACAGCCAAACCAGCTCTAATTTTGATTTGCAATTGGACACAACTCTGTTATCAATTCTGATTGAGTCCTTGAACGAAGCTCCGACGGTTATTATTGGCGAATTTGTTGTTTTGCAATTGGTGAATAGTTAGCACAATAGTAAGCAGAACAGGTTTTTGAAGAATAGTTATTTTGCTGTAACAGCTAGCAGTTATATTTGATTTCCAAAGCGCAGAGTATAGTTCGAATTGTATTTTCGATTATTTCACTGTAGTGCAGCATGTCCGAGTTGAATATTGACGCCGAGGCATTCAAAGCCAGAGTGGAGCTGCTACATGGCAAATACAGGGAGTTTGAGAATGAGCCAAACTCTATGGTGTTTGCCTTGGGTTCCTCTAACCCTGAGAACCCTTACCAGAAGACTACAGCTTTGCATTACTGGTTGATGGGTTATGAATTCCCTGCGACTTTGATTGTTTTCACTCCTGGTAAAGTGGTCATCATTACCAGTGGCCCAAAGGCCAAGCACTTGGAGAAAGTGGTGGAACTGTTCAAGAATAACAACAACGGTGTCGAACTAGAGATATGGCAAAGAAATAACAAGGATGTAGAGCATAGCCAGAAATTGTTCAAAGATATAATTGAACTAATCAACACCGCAGGTAAGACTGTCGGTATCCCAGAAAAAGATGTTTACGAAGGTAAGTTCATGAAAGAGTGGAAACCAATTTGGGATGCTGCCATCAAAGAACATGAATTCAAATTAGTTGACATCTCTGCAGGTTTGTCTAGTACTTGGGAGGTCAAGGACGATAAGGAGAAAGCTTATATTTCTATTGCTAGTAAGTGTTCTGATAGATTCATGAATTTGTTATCGGACGAAATGGTTCGCGCTGTTGATGATGAACTAAAGATTACCAACTCGAAATTATCAGACAAGATTGAAAACAAGATAGATGACTTGAAATTCTTGAAGAAAATCACCAATGACCTAAGTGCCATGTGTCCTCCAAACCACAAGTTTACTCTTGATCTATTGGATTGGACTTACTCTCCCATCATTCAATCCGGTAACAAATTCGATCTGAGAGTATCTGCACATTCTAATAACGATCAGCTGCACGGCAACGGTTGTATCTTGGCATCATGTGGTATCCGTTACAATAATTACTGCTCTAACACAACTAGAACTTTCTTGATCGATCCTTCCGAAGAAATGGTTAACAACTATGTATTTTTGCTAGATTTGCAAAAACATATCATCGAAAATGAGCTAAAAGCAGGAAGAACCGGTAAGGAGGTTTACGAATCTGTTGTCGAGTTCATTAAGAAAGTTAGACCTGAGCTTGCTGGAAACTTCACAAAGAACATTGGTTCTTTGATCGGTTTAGAGTTCAGAGATTCATTCTTTGTTTTGAACAGCAAGAATGATAAGCGTAAAATCCAAGTTGGTGATTGTTTTAACATCTCCTTTGGTTTCAATGCATTAAAGGATATGAAGACTAATACCAATTATGCTCTTCAATTAGCTGACACCGTTATTTTGAATGAAGATGGTCCAAAGATTCTGACTGAATACACAAAGTCAAAATCTCAAGTGTCTTTCTACTTCAACAATGACGAAGTCGAAAAGGAGAAGAAACCAGCTGCATCCACAAAGATCCCAACAAACCTTGATGGTAACTCTAAGATTTTGAGAAGTAAGCTTCGTGGTGATGCTCGTGGTGAATCTCAAGACGCCCAAAAGGAACAGATTAGAAAAGAGAATCAAAGAAAGCTACATGAGAAACTACAAAAGGAAGGTCTTTTAAGATTTACAGCTGAAGACGCCACTACTGAGGGCTCCGAAACTCGCCAATATTTCAAGAAATACGAATCTTATGTCAGAGAAAGCCAAATTCCTAATAATGTTCGTGACTTGAGAATCCATGTTGATTGGAGAAGTCAAACAATTATCGTTCCTATTTATGGTAGACCAGTTCCATTCCATATTAACTCATACAAGAATGGTTCAAAGAATGAAGAAGGAGAATACACATACTTACGTTTGAACTTTCACTCTCCTGGTTCAGCTGGTGGTATCTCTAAAAATGTTGTTGAACTGCCATATGACGATTCACCAGATAACCAATTCATGCGTTCTATCACCCTAAGATCCAAGGATGGTGACCGTATGAGTGAAACCTTCAAGCAGATTACTGATTTGAAGAAGGAATCTACAAAGAGAGAGCAAGAACGTAAAGCACTTGCAGATGTTGTTCAACAAGATAAGTTGATAGAGAATAAGACTGGTAGAACAAAGAGACTGGATCAAATATTTGTTAGACCAAGTCCTGACACTAAGAGAGTTCCAAGTACCGTGTTCATTCACGAGAATGGTATCAGATACCAATCACCTTTGAGGACTGACAGTAGAATTGATATCTTATTCTCCAATATCAAGAACTTGATCTTTCAATCCTGTAAAGGTGAACTGATTGTCATCATTCATATCCATTTGAAGAATCCTATCATGATGGGTAAGAAAAAGATACAAGATGTTCAATTCTATCGTGAAGCATCCGATGTATCTGTCGATGAAACTGGTACAGGCAGACGTAACCAGAACAAGTTCAGAAAGTATGGTGACGAGGACGAACTCGAGCAAGAGCAAGAAGAAAGAAGGAAGAGAGCTATGCTGGATAAGGAATTCAAGTACTTCGCCGATGCTATTGCAGAGGCCTCCAACGGTCTGGTTTCCGTCGAGAGCACTTTCAGAGATTTAGGTTTCCAAGGTGTGCCAAACAGATCTGCAGTCTTCTGTATGCCAACCACCGACTGCCTGGTCCAACTGATCGAACCACCATTCCTGGTAGTGAACCTAGAGGAGATTGAAGTGGCGATCCTCGAAAGAGTGCAGTTCGGTCTGAAGAACTTCGATCTTGTCTTTGTATACAAGGACTTCAAGAAACCCGTCACACATATAAACACGATCCCAATCGAATCCCTAGACTTCCTGAAGCAGTGGCTCACAGACATGGACATCCCATACGCCATCTCCACAATTAACCTGAAGTGGAGCACCATTATGCAGTCGCTGCAGGAAGACCCACACCAGTTCTTCCTGGACGGTGGTTGGTCTTTCTTGAACGCAAACTCTGACGAAGAGGGCTCTGACGAGAGTGAAGAAGAAATCAGTGAGTATGAAGCCTCCGAAGAAGAGCCAGAGGACGAGAGCGCATACTCCGACGAAGACGACTACTCTGAAGATATAAGTGACGGCAGCTACAGCGGTGCTGACAGTGAGGAGGAAGAAGGAGAAGACTGGGACGAGCTGGAAAAGAAAGCCGCAAAGGCAGACCGTACCGCCGGCCTAAGAGACTAACCCCCCACCCCTCCTCCAGCTGCCCCAGCCAAATTGTATAACTACACACCTATGACTCTTTATATATTAATATAACATCCCGAATATCATCGCAAAACTCTAATAAAAGTCATGCCTCACGCACGGCATTTGTCTCGGCCCATCGCCCGGGGAGAAGCCATGTGAATTTTCAGTTTTGGCAATCCTTGCCTAATATATAAAGTGTGATCCTGTGGTTCATGTTCGTTCTTCTTCACTCCTTATTGTTGCAGTGACGAGAAATAGTTTAGTGAGCTAAATGGTATCTACTAGGAGAGGTAAGCCAGCTTTTGAAGAGATGTCTGAAGGCAGGGAGGAGTTTCCGGTTATTGAAGAGAACGGTGAGAACGGGGAGGACTACATGGATAACGATGAGGAGAGACCCACGTTGAGCAGGAGGGCCTCGAGTATCTTCTCGATAGACACTACGCCGCTGGCACCTCCGAACAAGACGGATATCGAGATGTTCACCAGCGATGCGTACCACTTCAGCATGATCAGAAACCTGCATCTTGCAGACTACATCACGATGCTGAACGGGTTCTGTGGGTTTTACTCGATTGTGAGTTGCCTGAGATTCACGCTTACTGGTAAGCCACACTATGTTCAGCGTGCACACTTCTTCATATTCTTAGGTATGTGTTTTGATTTCTTTGACGGCCGTGTCGCTAGGCTGAGAAATAGATCCTCCCTTATGGGCCAGGAGCTAGACTCTCTAGCCGACCTGGTCTCCTTTGGCGTGGCTCCTGCAGCTATAGCGTTTGCCATCGGCTTCCAGACCACCTTGGATGTGTTCGTGCTGTCTTTCTTCGTGCTTTGCGCGTTAGCAAGATTGGCCAGATTCAACGTCACCGTGGGTCAACTACCCAAGGACGTCAAGGGCAAGTCTAAGTTCTTTGAGGGCCTGCCAATGCCTACTACTCTGTTGCTGGTGCTGGGTATGGCCTGTCTGGTGAGACAGAACCGTATCTTCGACAATATCCCACTGGGTATCGTCCGAGAGGGCCTAGCTTTTGAGTTCCACCCTATCATCTTCATCTTCTTCTTGCACGGATGCGGTATGATCTCCAAGAGCTTGAAGATCCCTAAGCCATGATCCCCAGCCAACTTCCACCCCATAATTACCTGTCTAATTCTTTTTATACTGCATTATCTAATGTTATTTATGTTTGTGTAACATTTTCTATTCTAATTTCTAATGAAATCCTTGTGTAAATCAAAAAAATAAAATGGCTACTGTTTATACTAGTTATGTGATCATAAAAAAATATTGCACAAGGACATGACATTACGCTCGGCTATGTGCTATACATCAGTAATATTAGTTGTGCCAAGCACAGAGACTATTATAAAAAAAATAAATGCCATTTCCTAGAATCGAACCAGGGTTTCATCGGCCACAACGATGTGTACTAACCACTATACTAAAATGGCATGTTAAACGGATAGTAAAATAACTGGAGTCCAGTGCCTATACCATATACAGGACACGTGAATAGTGACATATATATTATGAGACCTTAGTATCTTCTATACATATAGTGCTAGCGGGCAGAACAGCATCTACACTACGAACCACACCAAATTACATCAAAAGCGTTTATAATTGACCTAGAGGTATGCCAAGATATATAGCTGCTCCTTGCAGGCGTCAACGCTGAATTTTATATTCTGTAGTGGCATGTACAGATCACCATAAACGACATAATTAATTTCACTACTACTCCCCTTAAAGCCCAACTCCTCAGGGATGAGCTATAAATTGCCAGGACCTACAGAACTGTTATGTATTTAAAGAATAGCAGTTGTAACTTCGAAGATGGCATCCAAAGCACAAGATAAAGTGAGTACAATGGCTGAGAGTGAGGATTTTAGCACGCTGATTGAGCGGTTCCAGTTTGTGAAGGTGCTGGACTCTAACCCGCAGACAAAAGTTATCTCTCTGCTGGGGACCATTGACGGGAAGGACGCTATTATCACTGCGGAGAAGACGCATTTTGTGTTTGATGAGACTGTACACAAGACTGCTAGCGATGAGAATGCCACTCCTATATTTTACCACTGTGAGAACGAGTACTCGTGCGTTAACGGTATCGAGGAGTTGAAGCAGATTACGAACAACGACATTTATTACTGGGGTCTGTCCGTGTTGAGACAGAGTATGGACTACAATCCTACGGCAAAGCTGAACTTGATCTGGCCTGCCACACCGGTGCATGTCAAGAAGTATGAACAACAGAACTTCCACTTGATCAAGGAGACCCCAGAAGCGTACAAGAGGATTGTGGAGCCATACATCGAAGAAATGCACAACAAGGGCAGATTGGCGTGGGTGAACAACATCCTTTATGGTGAGGCGGAGGCAGACCGTGTTGTTTACAAGGACTACCAGGAAGACAATAAGAAGGACAGCTTCATAGTGTTGCCAGACATGAAATGGGATGGTAACAACTTAGAGTCCTTGTACTTAGTAGCTATATCCTACAGAGACGATATCAGGTCGCTAAGGGACTTAAAGATGGAAGACAGAGACTGGTTAAAAAATATATACAACAAGATCAGATCTATCATCCCTGCATGCTACAACTACGCGGTTCATCCTGACGAACTTAGAGTCTTCATCCACTACCAGCCATCCTACTACCATTTCCACATTCACATTGTGAACATCAAACACCCTGGTCTAGGTAATGGTATCTCTACTGGTAAAGCTATCCTACTAGATGAAATCATTGATATGCTACAATACTTGGGCCCAGAAGGCTATATGCGCAAAACCATAACATACGTCATTGGTGAGAACCACGACCTGTGGAAGCGTGGTCTGGAGGAAGAAGTATCCAAACAGCTAGAGGCGGATGGTATCCCAAAATTGCCTAATATTGTAGAAGGCTTCTAGACGAAGTTAACGATAAAATGTGATTTATTCAACAAATTAAATAAATAATATTTGTTCTATATTCTTCTCTTTTCTTACTCTAAATAACTTTATTCTCAAATAATATAACGACATAGAGACAATTTCTTTTTACTTATTAGCATCCATTAGATCTTTTCTAGACGTATATCATCATTCTTTGGCCTCCACCATCTTAAAGCCAGCTTCTAAGAGTGGGGCAACTCTGTCATCTTTATATGGTAAAGTGTTCAACACATACGCAATATCATCCCATTGCTTCTGGTCATCACAATTCGCTAGTCTCCCAATCAGTTTGTCCACAAGTTGTTTCTGGTGTCTTTCCTTTTCTATGAATGAGGTTAAGAACTTCATGATCTTTTTGAATGATTCCTGAGTAATATCTGTATCAGCAGACAAATTACTAAAAATATCAATAAAACTGTTATAAACAGCATTATCTTTTGTAGCAAGTTCTGAGAAGAATAACCGACTCATATCGCTAATATTTTGGTCAGGATTAATTAGACATTTAGCCATCTCACTCAATTGGCCCTTTACTTTCACTTGCCCTGCCAAAATCAAAAAGGTAACTGTCATTAAACATGTCCTTTCGACCATCAAGTTCTTATCATGTAAACGGCGATATAGGAAACCTGTATTCTCATCGATCAGATTATTGAAACATACTGCCATATCACCAAGACCTAAAACTGCGTTTGATCTTATCACAGGATCTTTCGATTTTTCCATCACTGTAATCAATAAAGGTAGACTCTTCTCACAGTATTTGGAAGATATACACATTAGCTTCTCCAAACAAAGGGCAGCACTTCTTTGTAACACAACGTCTTGGAATCTAGTACTATTAGAAACAATTTCTTCGACAATTGGGCAAAATTTACCAAAGAGTGACTCAGGCCCAAATAAAAGCTCAGTTTCTTTCACATAATTGATAGCATCTGCAAAGTCATCTTCATTTGTACCTCCAATCATTTCTAGTTCATTATCTTTAGTCTCGTTAGCGGTTGCATTTGGATCTGTTGGTCCTTCATTCTTTGACTTTTCTTGACCGATTTTAGATTCAGCCTCTATTTTTCTTTTCTTAAATTCTGCTTCACATTTTTCCAAGTATACTAGTGTCTTAATCGCAGCTTGGCCTACTATAAATAACAATTGGCTTAATGAATCCGTCCTTGATATATCAGTTGACGTGATAGAACTGTCATTTTCAGGTTTTCCAAATGTCATCATTGTCTTTTCTTTTATAAGGTCCGCGATTACTATATCTGGCTTAGAGGAGATATTGAAAAGTGCGTTTATTGCGTTTTCAGCCATTGCAAAATAATTTGGGTTGGTTGTTGCAAATATTATGTGTTGTCCTAGCTTCTGCACTGCCTGCATTTCTTGATCTTCGGATAATATACTGTCTAGGAATAAACTTTTCTTGGGTACTACACGTCCCAGTGCAATACACGAATATCTACAAAGGATAAGGTCATCAAAACCAGCACTTCCCAGGCCAATGTTTAAAATAGAATCAATACCCTTCAATATTATATCGCTGTTAACATTGGCTAGCATTCCTAGCACAATGATTGCACCATGAATTTGATTTTTAACAAATGATTTCTCGGTGCCATTATCTGCATTGGAAGCTGTGTTGTAAATTGCCCAAAGTGTGTTTATAACTATTTCATTAATCAGTTTGTGTTCATACATCATACCTAGTAATTGTTCGAGAGATGTTAGATCTGAAACTGTCGCATCAACGGTCAATTGTATGAGATTTTTGGCAATGTAAAGTGCTTTCTCTTTTGCAGTAATATTTTCTGGAGTTGTTAAAAACAATTGTTGATAACATGCAATCAAATGAGAGCTAACACTTGTTCCCTCATCAGAGTTGCCTTTCATCCAAACCAGATGTAACATCTTCTTTATACCAACATTACTACACTCTATTCCATAGGCATCTGATAAAACTATGAAATCCATACATTCTAGAACTTCATTTCTATTTCTTGAGAATAATAAGCCAGAAGCAGAATAAATCGCTTTGTGTATCAAATTGATAAAAGCTATAGCCTCTTTGTAGTATAATGCAATCAGCTTCAGTTTCATAACAGTCTCTGCGGCTGGTGTTTCTGATTGCTCTGCTTCATTTTCTATATCGGCTAATTCATTACCAGTAGGGACATATCCGTTCGAACTGAGTTCTCTATCTATTTCCATGTTGCCATCATCGTCTTCGTTTTCAATTTCGTTATTATCTGTTTCTTTCTCATATTTTTCCAAACTGGCCAGTGCTAATGCTTGATACTTTTTCCAATTGCTCAATTTTAATTGTGTTCCATGAACAGCGACAAATGGATGTGTTAATAGTAGTTTAGATAATAATTTCAGGGAATTTCTTCTAACTAACGATGATCTATCTTCCAAAGAACGTACTGCTAATTTGGTAATCTCGTACCTTTCTTTTCTAAACTTAGACTTCAACTCACATACTTTTACACAGCCTTGGATGGCTTTCGTCCTTACATAAGGATTAGAGTCTTGAAAACGTTCTTGTAAGAGCTCTAATAGGATGGCAATTTGTTGATGGTAATGTTCCAATGTTGATGGCTCCTTCGCAAGCCTAACCACAATGTTACCACATGCTTCTACCACTGAACATCTTAAAGTGATTGAACTATTGTTGAGAAGTTGAACAACCAAAGACATTTGTCGTAGCATAATATTCGGAGATAATTCTGAAAGCTTTATTAAGAAGTTCGAGATTGCTTTTGGACCGTTTGTATCTTTCGCGCTAAATACCCTAGTACTTATTTCTTTCAATAGATCTTCAGTTAATTGTGGAAAATCGTATTCGTCATCGAGCAACTGCAGCAGCTCAGCGTTAAAATTGGATAAGTGGATAAAGTAGGTCAGGTTTGTCATTATTGTGTTTTGTGCAATTCTGACCTGTCCATGGTTCTTGACAGATAGGGCAATTACTCTTTGTATAAACATCTTGAGTGATGGAAGTTTTATGACGGCCTCTGCTTCTATAAGAACATTTAAAGGTCTGACAAAAAGGCTAATGAAAAGATCCCTTTCTGGTGTAGTCTGAAATATACGTGACAAGTTTATTTCTAATAGCATAATAACTGGCTCCAAAAGGCATTCAATTTGATTACAGCAGTTTTTAAACTTTTGTACTGTTTCGCTATTGGCAGATTTCTTCTTTGACGCATTTGATGATTTCGAAGCGGCGTCATGGACAGTGATTTGTAGAAATGTCAATACCACATGGGTTAAGTAACCGTACTCTTCCAGATGTCTTTTCCATTGTGGTATGAGTGAGTTGACCTCATTATAATCGGAGTTTGAAGACAGTTGTGCGTTAACATCCCTCACCAAATGGTTTAATGAAGAACTAATAAGGTATGTAAGCTGCTTTTGAAGCTTCGATGACAAGTATTGGAAACCATGACACAGGTCGATAAATGATTCTAATGTTTCTGGATCAGCATCAATCTGCTCAGATGAAACCGCCAATCTATCTGTAACTATGTTCAATTCATTGTTCGCATTATTAACCTCGGTATAGGATTCCTTATCCGAAGTTTGAAATCTTGTAGTATATTCAGCTAAGTTAAAATCAGACATCAGAATCGCATACGTGCTGGCGCTCAGAAATGTCGAGGCTATAAATGTTTGCAACAGATAATAAAAAACACAAATGCACTGAAAATGTACAAGAAGTCAGTTATACAATATCATGAGATGAGCATCAAAGCTGGAATGAAAGTACACAGTGTAATCGGACCTGCGAGTTACAATTTTCTGATCTTCATGTAAACAAAGAAAATGCGATTGCAAAAAAAAAATCCAAAAAATTAAATGATTTCGCCCAGGATCGAACTGGGGACGTTCTGCGTGTTAAGCAGATGCCATAACCGACTAGACCACGAAACCATATTAAATTGTTGAGTATACGAAAATAAATTAGTAGCCTTAATATAAGTTTAATTTTTCCAGCTTTTACAAACTGCATAAAATTTAACATACCTCTCAACTATTTACCAAGATTATTTATAAAGTTGTGATGAATGAACGTTAGGAGTAAATAAGGTAAATATGCGAACAACAAATGCCCACTTGTCGTAAAATCTGCGCTAATGCTAATTAATTAATATAAAAGTTAGATATTGGTTTACAAATAATGCTTCTGGTTATTGGTATAGAATTTTCCTCTTCCTTCCAAAAATAAAAAAAAATTCAACTATTAATCACTATCTTAAGAAAACCCACCAGAATAGGAATACGAAGAAGAATGCAACCATGACGATTGGTGCATACTGAGAGATCAACAGATCGAAGTTGATCTTCTGTGCGGACTTCCTGTATTTTTTACTTGATATCTTCAAAGAGTTACTCATGTCATCCATTTTCTCCAGGGAGTCACCTCTGTACAACAGGTCTTCTATGTTCTTGGACATGATCTGCTTGACGCCCACTAACTCTTGGTTCAATTGATCTAAGTTGTCCTGCACTTTCTTGTCACTGTAGGCCTTCTTAGTTCTCTGTAAGAAAGTGTCAAAGCTAGCAAATGCATATGGTCTGATAGTGGGTTTGCTCAACTCATTGGAGTATGAGTGCTGGAATTCCACAGCGACATCGTTTAAGTAAGAAAACGCCAAGTTCCGAGGGTAGCCTGCCTCGCAAATGACAAAGTATATCACACCTTGCTGTCTAATGTAGTGTATCTCCGAGTCCTTGGACTCTAGTGTAGCCTCATTGGCACTCTGGGGTGTCATACGTGACACGACCATTTTGATCCGCTTCTTCTGCTCATTCAGCGAAAGGTCGCTGATATCGTCGTCAACAGAACTGCACAGCGGTAACCCGTCATCCCTGTATACCACAGTAGACTTAATCATATCTCTATCAATCTCAACTCCACGTACTGCTTACTCACACAGCAACCACAATGTAACCGACCTACATTAAAAGCCCTTGGCTTAATATAACTGCCCTCCTCCAGCGCAGTGTCTGATCCTTCGCTTGTTGGGAGGAAATTGGCTGCAATTGAAAGCCTTCTTGTCAAGATGGATCACGTGATACATATGCAAGCATATATTCTAATTCAATTATATGTATAAAGTAGTGTGCTACTTGGTCAGAACAAGTCTCCTACTCCCTTCTAACCACTAGTATGGGCAAGCGTCATTAACTATGTTTTGTAGGGAGGACAGCTCACATCCCAAGAGGTATCTATTTAGCATACTTTGAAAGAGTTAAATTAGCACGCAACTAACTGGCAGTATCATATAAATTGCTACACACTTGAACATATTTGTAGATAGAATACACTTAATATATATGCTTGCCCTGGCATATCTTGTCTATTTGTATTTCATGTATGCTCTTGCAACCTCCACTATTCATAATAACGAGCAAAATTGTCCTCATCACCTCTCGCTTAAATCGAATTCTCCCTAAAAAGCTCAATTTAAACTACAAAACAGCGAACTTAAAGGACAGATCTGAACTCGTTTAGGTACTTTAATTTGGATATCGCAAGCAAACGTTGAACAAAAAGTTGATATTTATTGATAAGGAGTCTACCATCTGCAATTGCCCTAAGAAACTTTTTAGAGATTTTAATTTGGATCGCAGAACATAGTAGATCCGGATCTTTGAGAATTGAGAGCCAGGTAATAAGATGTTGGAATCGTTAGCTGCGTCTGTACTGAACAGGGTGCTGGGCTCCTATGTTCAGAACTTTGACCCAGCGCAGTTAAATGTGGGGATATGGAGCGGTGACGTGAAGCTTAAAAACTTGAAGTTGAGGCAGGATTGTTTGGATAGTCTCAACTTGCCAATTGACGTGAAGTTCGGTGTGTTGAATGACCTTTCCCTAGTGGTGCCTTGGTCCTCTTTGAAAAATAACCCCGTTAAGATTATTATCGAGGACTGTTTCTTGTTGTGTACGCCAAGAGACTTCAAAACTACTACTCCTGATGAGGATATAGCCAGAGAGCTGAGACACAAACTCAATAAACTGGCCGAATGGGAACTGACTAATCAGGCAAAGCAATCGCTCAGTGCGGACAATGCTGATGATGGCAAGAATTCCACTTTTATGCAATCCTTAACAACTAAGATCATAGAAAACTTACAGATCACGATCAAAAATATACATTTGAGATACGAGGATAAAAGTTGTCTATTCTCGAAATACCCATGTGCGTTAGGTGTTGCATTAAAAGAATTCTCGGCTGTGTCAACCGATGATCAATGGGTACCAAAATTCATTGAAACAGCTCAGGCGCTGTCCCATAAACTGTTCAAGATGGACTCCCTGTGCTGCTATTGGAATACAAACTCGACTTTCCTACTTGATTATCTAGATCCAGAGTCTGATCTATATGACCCAACTCATGAGAAATTGATTCTGCAATTCCAAAGAACTATCGCTAGTGCAGAAAGTGTGGAAACTCCTCAGCATCAATATATTATAAGACCTATTAGTGGAGAAGGTCACTTGACTTTAAATAAAAAAGGTTCCAGTGACTCTCAACCCCATGTTGACATGCAATTGATATTTGAAGAGTTCACTGTCGGTATCGATGATGCTGAGTATAATGATTTTTTATTTACATTGTCAAATCTGACTGCAAAGGCAAATAAATCTATATCTCAAGTGGAGAGGCCATCTGTATCAGTGCAGGAAAATCCACAAGAATGGTTCAAATATGTGGTATCCAGAGTTAAAGAGAGAATGCGGAAGAAAAACGAAATGTGGACCTGGGATGCTATTCAAAAGAAATGTCAAGACAGGAGAAAATATATTGAACTGTGGGAAAAGAAACTTAATTTGCCATCATTAGAGTCTGACCTACCAATTGAAGAAGAAGCTAAATTGAACGAGCTCACCGAGTCTTTATCTTATGAAGAGTTAATTCTATTTAGAACAGTGGCTAAAAGGCAGTTTACTGAAAGCAGAGCTGTTTCAAAAGCCTCAAATAAAGCTATAGAAAACAGTAAAAATAACAATGGAGGGTGGCTATCATCATGGTGGGGCTCCAAAGATACTACTTCTGACGCCTTGGAACTCACTGACGAACAGAGAAAAGAATTTTATGATGCTATTGAGTTTGATGAAAATGAGGAAGAAACTGAGGAGATTTCTGTTCCTAGAGAACGAGTGACTTTGAATATCAGCAGTATTTTAAAAAAAGGTTCCTTTGTCTTAAAGAAGAAAAATAATGTAATATTATCCGAAGTTATATTTGAAGATTGTGAACTTCAATTCTCTCAAAGGTCTGATTCTTATATAGGTAAATTTTCGTTGGCTGACTTTAGGGTTGAAGATGGATCAGAAACAAGTATTTATAAGCATATTGTCAGTGGTAGGGATTTACATAAATCAAGCATTACTGACACAGGCGATATAAAGGAGAATTTATTGAATCTGATATATGAAAGCAATCCTCTAGATGGCATCTCAGATTCGAAGCTAGACATCAAATTGAATGGTATGACTATATTCTACAATGTCCTTTTTGTATCTGAAATCCTCCAATTTTTCAATATGCCCGATGAACATAAAGATACCATTGACGCAATTATTTCAGCAGCAGAGGCTACTGTTGAGGGGTGGACCACTTATTCACGAATGGGCATAGAAACTATTCTTGAGGACCACAAAACTATTAACTTATCTCTTGATTTGCAAGCACCTTTGATTATACTTCCACTTCACGATTATACTTGGGATACACCCTGTGCTATTGTTGATGCTGGACATATATCTGTTTCTAGCGATGTTATACCAAAGGAAAAGATTAAGGAAATCATTGGCATGAGCCCAGAAGATTATGACAAATTAAATCCTAATGATAAGAACAGATTGATGTTTGATAGGTACAAATTAGAATTGCAAGATACTCAAATCTTAGTTGGTGCTAACATTCACAATACACTAAGTAGTTTAAAAGATAGCGAAAGTTTTGAAAACCTCAGTGTTCTTGAAAAAATGAAGTTGGTACTAGTTCTGGACTCATTAATTGCACCAAAAGCATTTCGCCTTCCAAAATTCAAGTTAACTGGTCATTTACCTACAATTAGGTTTGCATTTAATGATTTTCAATACAAAACAGCTATTGAGATTTTGCAGAACTGCTTACCATCTTCCTTTATCATCGAGAATAATGATGGCACTCAAAACACACCTGAAGAAAATGCTACTCGCTTTTCAGATTTGGAACAAAAACAACTTCGTGATATGAAAGCTTATATTGCTACTCTATCGGAATCTCAACTTGACCAGAAATTCTTGGATGTTCACTTTGACATTGATCAAGTTATGGTCGGGATCTCAAAATGTGAGAACTCAGAAACAATGACATGCAATAAATTGGTTGACATTAAGGGTGAAAACTTTCAATTTGATTTTTACAAGAGAACCAAGGATATGAAAGTTAATTTACAAATACATTCTCTGAATATGGAAGATCATATTTCCAAAAGTTCGAAGGAATTCAGTAATTTGATAACCTCTGAATTTTCAGGTTCTGTTAAGAACTCGGATTTGTTCTCTTTACAATATTCGAGAACACAAAGAATTGTATCCCATGAAAATTCTTTAATTGAAGTATACGATCAAGATGTTCTTATTGATATGGAAAAATTACAAATTGTGTTGACACCACTGTCTATATTAACTCTAATGAACTTCATGATGCTAACATTCTCTGACCCCAACGCTCCTGAAGCACCAGCTGATGTTCTGAGACATAACAATTCAGATAATGAAGATGCACCACAAAAAATAAAGATGAAAATTAACATGGGTGGTGTTAATGTCATTCTCAATGATGATTCTATCAAAATTGCTACCCTTGTCTTTAATGCTGCGAACCTCAAACTAGTAATGTTGCCAGAAAAACTAAAGTTTGATATGCGTATGGATGGGTTAGATTTGACTGAGGAAATATCAGAAGCACTTGATAGATGCTCGCCTCTTAGAAAGCTAATACAAATGGAGGGTGATGAACTTGTTGAGCTTTCATATGAAACCTTTGATTCTCAAACTAATTCTGCTAATTTTGACTCTTTGTTAAAATATACAACTGGTTCTATGGTAATTAATTTTGTTGAAGCCCCGATCAATAGAATTGCAAACTACCTGAATAAATTCCAAAAGATGAAAACATTCTTTGACCGTGCAAGAGAGGCAGCCTATAATCAAGCACCTTCTATGGACACTGTTAATAACATGAAGCTGGACATCCTTATTAAGTCGCCTACTATTAACTTCCCTAATACTTCTAATTTAGATAGTTTGGGTGATAGGATACAGTTGTTTTTAGGTGAATTTTTCATACAAAACAGTTTTACAGGAGAAACTTCTCAAAATAAGGTTAATCATGTAAAGATGGGTTTGAGACAAACAGAATTGATATCATATATTCAAAATGAAAAAGTTAGTATCTTGCATGGAATGTCTTTACTTTTTAGTATAATACATTCACCACTTTCAGTAAAAGATGAGCCTACATTCAAAATAATCAGTGACTTCAATCCCACAACTATCGCTATTTCTGAACATCAGGCAAACGAACTATTGAAATGCTGGTCCACCTTTTCTAATGCGTTTACGATAGAAAATGATAATGAAGAGCAATTGTATTTGATGGTTAATTCAACTCCATCTGTAGAATCCGTATTAACCACTACTCCATCGACTGCTGACAATGCTTTAAAAGATAGTGATGGAGAGGAACTAGGAGATAAGATCAACTTCGATTTTGTTTTTAACAGTCCATCCTTATCTCTTGTATTGAGTGACTCATCTTCAAGGGAGAAAACATCGAATGGCTTAATTGCTGAATTTGGCTTGCAAGATATGGGAACTTCCTTCAAGCTTGGCTATGATGGTACATTGGATGGTGAGGCACATATATCTGCATTTACTGTTAAAGATAAGAGATCTGATAAACAAAATAAATTTGCTGAACTAGTACCAAAATCCAATGAAAATGATTATCAATTTGTTGCTAAATACTCTACAAGAAAACTGAGTGATCATACCGTCACAAATGTTTCAACAAATATAAATAGCCCACACGTTATTTTGGCTATGGACTTCTTATTTGCTTTGAAAAATTTTGTAGGGGGGTTAAACTTTGAAGAGCCTACTGTTCAATTAGAAACAGATGATTCATCTATTAATTCAGATATCATCAGTGAGTCAAATGAACCCTCCCCGGAAACCAAAAATGTTATTCAATATTCGTTGAATATAGTGGACACTGCATTTATATTATTAGCTGACCCTTCGAATGAGAATACTGAAGCCGTAGTATTTAATATTGGGCAAATTCTACTGACAGATCAGAACATCATATCCTTTGCAACAAATAATGTCAATGTTTTCTTGACACAGATGAATACCAATAGTTCTGATAAAGTTCGGTTATTGGATGACTTTTCGACTACTCTCACAATTGATAAGCGTGAGTCTACCAAAAATTTACAAGTCACTGATATCCAGATATCTATTCAACCACTGTTGATGCGAATCTCTTTAAGAGATATTAGATTAGCAATGATGATATTTGAGAGAACAATAGCGTTAGCGAATAATAGTAAAAATGATATTGAGGTCCAAAATGAAGAATCTGGAGATAAAATTGAAGCATTTTCTAAGGAATTTGAGAAAAAGCTATCAAAATATGTTCCAAGTATATTAAGTACACTGTCTGATACACAATCTTTGAAAAGAGCCACTAGTAGAAGAAGCGCTTCTCCAATTAGAATGCAAATAAAAGAAAGCTTAAGTGCTGATTTTGGGGGATTGAGATTAATATTAATTGGTGATGTGCATGAAATGCCAGTTTTGGATATGAGTGCAACTTCTCTTTTTGTTAGTGGTAAAAATTGGTCCTCTAATCTGAAAATTGAGACATCTGTAACTACCTATGTGAATATATTTAACTATTCAAGATCATGTTGGGAACCTTTTATTGAAAACACAAACTTTATCATTTCTTTCTTGAAGAAGTCTAATACATCCTCAGTTTATGAGTTGAATGTCAATAGTGATGTCTTAACTGATATTACCTTATCGACAAGATCCTTAGAAATGTTAACTGGTATTCCAAAAGCATTGTCTGGGGAATTGGCTTTGAAACCAAGAGGTTATCAAAAGCCTTACAGATTGGTTAATCAAACAGGGTTGGATATTGATGTATGGATACTGACAGATAACATAGAGGATAGGAAAGGACTCACTAGATTAGAAAATGAAGGCAATATACCATGGGAGTTTGAGGATTGGCAATCTGTCAGAGAACGGCTGAGTACAGACCAGGTCAGCTCAGTAATTTGTGCATCCATTCCAAATTCCAATTATAAATCCATATTGAAAGTTGATGCAACGGACATTGGTGATAACATCCATGTGTTGAAACCTAGTGTTGGGAAATACCATAATAGAATAATAACAACATGTGATTGTGGTCCTGACAATATTAAAACAATTACATTTAGATCTACATTAGTTGTTGAAAATATAACGAGGCAAAAAGTGCTGGTTTCTGTAAATCCTCCTCAAAACAGTAAACGAGAATACTTAGAGTTTTCTATCCTTCCTAATGAGGTGAAATCAATACCTGTAGAATACTGTTATGATTCCAATTTAAAAATTAAACCTGCTGCTATAAGCAATGATAACGGTTTCAACTGGTCGAGTGAAAATATTTACTGGAAGACATTGATCAATGGCTCGCGCTCAGTATCATGTCAATCTCAGAATAATGATGGTAGTGATTATAATTTTGAGGTTTCTGGATTTTTCGATAATAATGAGCCTCTATCAAAAGTTTATCCTAAAATGAAAATTGTCATATCTCCATCACTCATAATAGAAAATGGATTACCTTATGATATCAACTTTTTGCTATATGAAAGAAAAGATATGAGGGGTGGTTACAGATACTTGAAAAGAGAATCCAGTCTTGAAATTCATGATGTATCTCTAAGAAATTTTGTTTTAATGCGGGTGCTCCCATTAATTGAAAATGACAACTTATCTAAACCGACAATAATTCATACTCCACCAAACAACACACTACAACCAGAAAAGAGTATACATTTGACATTGGCTAGCGGTCAAAAGTTACGCTTGTTGATTCATTATCAAAATTTAGACGGGACACCCACCAAAATACTGAAAATCTACTCACCATATATACTATTCAACAAGACAGATCGTGAGTTATTTGCAAAATCTGATATGATGAATGTTGCTAAATCGACTGTATATGATAGTGATAATGGACGCTTTAGCAAGCCGTTGTTGTTTTCATTTGAAAAGCCAAGTGAAAAGAACAATAAAGCACAGATAAAGTTTAGAGAGAGTGATTGGTGTTTGCCATTTTCCATTGATGCAATAGGGCAAGCATTTGATACATCAGTACCTGTTCCAAACAAGGAACAGGAGTTTGATGTTGGAATATATATTAGTGATGGTGTTGGACCTTATATGCTATCAAAAATAGTAGAAGTAGCACCAAGGTATATCATCAGGAATGAACTTGATTATGAGATTGAAGTATGTGAAGTTGGGTCCATAGATTCAATTCAAATTCCCAAGAATGATTCCAAACCATTATATAAGTTGAGTTCCATGGTTGAGAAACAGCTAATATTAAAATTTTTAGGAATGGATTCCGAATGGTCAGCACCATTTCACTTGAATGAGGTAGGCTCTACGTTTTTGAAGGTCTTGAGAAAAGGCTCTAGCCACAAACTACTTAAAATTGATATTCTATTAGAAAATGCAACGCTTTTTATTGTTGTTAAAGATGGCAAGAACCACTGGCCTTATTCCATCAGAAACTTTAGTGATTATGAGTTCATCTTTTACCAAAGAGATCCTTCATTAATAGATGATTTGTATGATGAGAAGAATGAAGATTATGAAGCATTGACGTATAAGCCATTATATTACCGTATTCCACCTATGAGTGTAATGCCTTACGCTTGGGATTACCCGTCAGCTAAACAAAAGAAACTGATAATAACTTCCAAGAATAGAAATAGAGAGATTGATTTAGGAGCAATTGGTAATTTGAAGCCAATGAGGTTGCCTGGAGTAGATGAAGGTGAGAAAATGCATCTAGTTGATTTACATGTCGTTGCTGATGGACCTACCCAGGCTTTGCTGATTACTAACTATAACCCTGAAGTTAGTTTATACAAGCTAAGAAACAAGAAGAAGGCATCTTCATTATCTCTAAATGAATCAGGTGAAGTTTTTGTTGCTGATGAAAATGATGAAGAATTTCAAACTCGGCTGGTATTTTCATTCAATGGTATCGGTGTCTCACTTATTGACGCAAACCTGCGCGAAATTTTGTATTTAAATATGCAAGGCATTGAGATGCGTTACAATGAATCTGATTTATACAAAACTTTCAGTTGGAATATTAAGTGGCTCCAAGCAGATAATCAACTGTTTACATCAAACTCTCAAAATATAATTTATCCTACTACCGTGAAGAAAACAGAAGAGGAATTAAAAGAACATCCAGTTTTATCAGGATCGATTTCTAAGGTCAAAGATGATTCTCATGGTATACCGTACTACAAACACGTCACTTTATTGATGCAAGAGTTATCAATACAATTAGATGAAGATTTCATGTATGCAATTCTTGAATTCAGCAGGTTTCCGGGTGCACCATGGATTACTGAACCTAAGATTCCAGATATGGATCATGTAAGACTTCCTGAATTTGAAGATATAACTTCAGAAGATGATTTATACTTTGAAGTTCTACATATTCAACCTACTATGCTGCATTTCTCCTTTTCCAGATCAGATCGTATTGAAGAGACGAAGGATGTTATAATTTCTGATACGAACAAAAATAGTGTTTCGCCGATGTATTACGTTCATATGCTGTCCTTGACGCTAGGAAATGTCAATGATGCTCCAATTAAACTCAACTCGCTCTTAATGGATAATGTTAGAGTACCTTTACCAATGCTTATGAACTCGATGAAGATGTACTATGGCCAACAAGTTTTCTACCAAGTCCACAAAATTCTCGGGTCTGCTGATTGTTTCGGTAACCCAGTGGGGTTGTTCAATACCATAAGTTCTGGTGTAGTAGATCTATTTTATGAACCATATCTGGGCTATATGATGAACGATAGTCCACAGGAAATCGGAGCTCAAATAGCTCGTGGTGGTGTAAGCTTTGCTAAGAAGACGGTATATGGTTTGTCTGACAGTATGGCAAGGTTGACAGGTTCTCTGGCGAAGGGTTTATCTGTTACACAGGACAGCAGTTTCCAGGAGTCCCGAAGGCTTCAGCAAAGATTGAATAGAAGTGGCAAGAACGTCTTCGCCAACTCTGCGCAGTCCTTTGCAGCTACGATAGGCAGTGGGTTTTCCGGCATTGCGCTTGATCCATACAAAGGCGCGCAAAAGGATGGTGCAGCCGGGCTGATCAAAGGATTGGGCAAAGGTCTACTGGGCTTGCCTGCCAAGACTGCCATTGGGTTCCTGGACTTGACGAGTAATCTAAGTCAGGGCCTCCGGGTCTCCACAAATGATATTATGGCGTACCAGGCGCGGATCAGGCTGCCCAGATATATCGGCAACGACCAGATCATCAAGCCCTACGACGAGTCCCACTCCTTGGGCCAGTACTGGCTGAAGACCGTGAACGGTGGGCAGTTTGTCGACGACGAGTACTTGGCGCACGTCATCCTGCCGGGCAACGAGCTGGTGGTCATCGTATCCATGCAGAGGATATGCGAGCTGAACATCAAGGAGCTCGAAGTCATGTGGGGGGTCGAGTACGACTCGATCCAGGGCATCGTCCTCGAGCGCGGCGGCATCCACGTCAAGCTCAAGTCCCAGGCAGAGTACTTCATCCCCATCGCAGACCCACACGAGAGAAGATATATATACAAGAACATCGCCATCGCAGTGAAGAAGTACAACCAGTACTGCGAAGTCGTATTATAACTCCTATATAGCATATCGTACTGTACTATAATTTCACGTGTTCCATATCCCCCTCCTCCCCTCCCCCTCCTCCCTCCTTATCGTTCTCCGAGAAATTTTCCGAGAACTGCGAACTGCAAGCTCACAACTGCGAGAATAGCGAGAATAGCGAGGTTTTCGCGACGTTTTTCGGGAGGAGCGGGATTTCCGGGATTTTTGGCAAATTTCAGAGGGCCCCCCTCATCGGACCAAAGGAGCAGTACTTCTCCGGTATTTCCCTGGGGTAGACTAACTCGCGTCTGATTGGTCGAAATTAGGGAGCTGGGGGGGGCCACCTATACAATCACAGTGGTTCATAGTGGTTCACTCTGCTTCACAGTGGTTCACAGTGGTTCACTGCCAAAATGGCCATATTTTATTTTTTTCAGTATGGCAAGCGATGAGCTCTCCCTTCTGTGTTGTATTTGATTGGGTAGAGCTGCTAAAAGGCTGTTTTATAACTTCTCATTGGTTCCTGCGTAATAGTGCTACCAGTGCTACCAGTTCTTGACCACTCGGATTTGGGTTTCTTGCCTATTTGGAAGTTAGTATTTAAGGAAAGCTCCGGAACTACCATCATTATTCTTGTTATTTACTTTTGGCAAAGCGTAAGCTCTCTTATTTGTTGTAACCTTGCCAAAATAACATAAGTCAACTCCCAATATTTAAATAAAGGATACAAATGTTTATGCTAAGAGTCTCCAGGAGAGGGTTGGCTACTGCCACTAGTGTGCCTCGGTTAAAGACGTTCAAGATTTATAGATGGAACCCTGATAAACCCACTGAGAAACCACATCTGCAAGAGTACAAAGTCGACCTGGAAGACTGTGGTCCCATGGTGCTGGACGCTTTGCTGAAGATTAAGAATGAGCAGGATGCCACTTTGACCTTCAGAAGATCCTGCAGAGAAGGTATCTGTGGTTCCTGTGCCATGAACATCGGCGGTGCCAACACGCTGGCCTGTCTGTGCAAAATCGACCAGGACGAGAGCAAGACCACGAAGATATACCCACTGCCTCACATGTTCATCGTCAAGGACCTGGTCCCAGACTTAACAGGTTTCTACCAGCAGTACAAGTCCATCCAGCCTTACTTGCAAAGAACAGATTACCCTGCAGACGGTAAGGAAGTGCTGCAGTCCATCGACGACCGTAAGAAGCTGGACGGTCTGTACGAGTGTATATTATGTGCATGCTGTTCCACCTCGTGTCCTTCCTACTGGTGGAACCAAGAAGAATACCTGGGTCCTGCCGTCTTGATGCAGGCATACAGGTGGTTGATCGACTCCAGAGACCAGGCCACCAAGGCCAGAAGAACAATGCTGCAGAACTCAATGTCCCTGTACAGATGCCACACCATCATGAACTGTACCAGAACATGTCCTAAGGGTCTAAACCCTGGCCGCTCAATCGCGGAAATCAAGAAGCAATTGGCCTTCGACTAAGAACTGAACTACAAGAAAACCAAACACACTTATTTATTAATGAAATGCCCCCAGAGCATTCTAGTGGCAGTTCATTTGCACTGCACATAAAAAAACAAATGTACCTACATTCCCTAACCGTCCCCCTCCCCCTCCAATATCCTTATTTATTCTTACATAATATATATATGTAGCTCTATTATTCATACAACTATTCGATTCAACCGTATTTACCATGTTAAAATGTGCGAATCGGTGCTATGTGCTTATGTGTACGCAGCATTGATGCTAACAGTGACAGAAACTCCGAAAACAGTTACCCGGAGCAGGGCTTTTCATTTCCCTCCCCAAGGCGTGCCAGTGCCCTTCTAAAGCAAATAAGAGCTACTAACCTATGATGGGGCATCGCGCTGTTTCACATAGTTTCACATAGTTTCACATGGTTTCACATGGTTTCATCTGGACATCATTGACACTTGCACCCATATGAAACAAACTATATGACACTGGAGTATGAACAGTTTGTGCAGCAGTTGACTAGGCTCGCAGAGTCACGCGAGCTGTACAAAAAGCTGCCACTCCTGCGGCACGACCTTGTGCACTCGCCTTGCTGTCTGCACTTAACTGTCCCAAACAGCACACGTAACACAGGCGGACATATAGAGCTGCTCATAACCTTCTCTCGTGTGTACAGGGAGCCTCTGCTGCTGATCAGAGTGTGGGCAACTACAGCCCTTGACGGCATAGAAACATCACAGCTGGCTCACAGCGCAGAGACAATGGCTACACTCCGCATACCGAGCTACTTGACGCTCGGACTGGACACCATCCTCGACGCCCAGTACCCACACGCATTGCAAGGCGCTTGGTACTCTGTACATCCTTGTGATACACGTGATATAGTGGGCGATGATGTGACTGTGCGCGACACATACCTCGACCGGTGGGTGAGTGTGTTCCTGCTGTGGGTGTGCCGCTAACTCCCCTAGTGACCGATGCAAGCAATAGCGTGCTGTTTATTTCTTTTTTTTATTTGCTATTAATGGAATATTAGTATTGATTGTAGATAAAGTATAGGAACTTATAGAAGTATAAAAAAAAACAGAAACTGGATTGCCAAAACACCTAAACTTGAATCTTAATAGATATTAGGTTTTCTTAATAATGCTAGAAAATGGGACGTGCTCTATCTCTTCCTTCCTGGGAACAGAAGCACATTGAGGTATACTATCCATGGGCATGACGATTCGTTCCGTTTATTCAGTTACTGTTCTTGGAACTGTACTGTTCTATGTATGAGTCACCTAGCGAAGCAGTCTCCAACGATGACTCGTCATCCAGCACAGCAGCCATGTTCTGGTTATGTGGCTTGTCTCTTTGCACAGACTTGAATTGCACTTTCTTCTCGTCAGTGTTGTGGCTGGAGTGGTACGACTTGGTCTTGGTGACACGAGGGAACCGCGTGCCAGTGTATGTGTTGTCCAGGTCCTCGTCCTCAGCGTAGGAGATCTCACTGAGGTCAGACATTCTCCTGGCCTTGTTTCTTCTTTGCCAGCCTGGTCTCTTAAACCACCATCTTTGGAATGTCTCCTTGTATAACGAGAATGGCCAGTTGACAGGCGATTCGTGACCTTGGTAGATGAAGATATCGTACACTAGACCACCAGTTAGCGCACCAATGAATGGAGCACAGATAGGCACCCAGAAGAAGTGGTGATGCGAGGTCCATAGCAGCTTTCTGCTGAAACCAACTGTGTATAGCGCCATTCTAGGACCTAAGTCACGAGCCATGTTCATGGCAGTACCTGTTTGGTAACCCAAACCAGAGTTACACATGAAGATCAATAGGAACAACATTAGAGGGAACACATCACCAGATAGAGAGGTGTATGGATCTGTTAGTGCAAACGTACATGCGACCAGCATGGCACCACACAAGAATTCGGAAACAAACTGTCTGGCAGATGATAGATATGGTTTTGGAACAACACAGAACATAGACACAACAGTCTCACTGTTGAAATGGTCTGGAAACGTCTCAGAGATAACCTTCTTGTAATAACCGTAGGCAATTAGACCACCAACATAGGCACCAAATAATTGACCAAAGAAATAAAAGGGAATCTTCTTAGCTGGGAAACCTCTGTAAACGAAGTTAGCAAGTGTAATAATTGGGTTTAAGTGACCACCAGAAATTGCACTACCACCCGCACAGAAGTAACCCATAACAACGGCTGCTGCCCAACCAAGAGCAATATCATCGAATGTACCTGCACTGACAGATGAAACCAATTTAGTCAAGTTTTCAAAAGCCATTTTCTCACCAGCACTTAGATCAGATTGGCTTAATGCATCCATGGCTGCTAAATAAGAGTCCTGTTGTGCTTTACCACCAGACAAGACCTGAATGACAACAGCAGAACCAAAAATAATCATGACCATTGTACCCATAAATTCTGCCAAAAATTCTTTCAGAACACCACTTTTCACCAGAGACCATCTGTTAATAGGATGGTATGTGGATGGCAAAACCGTAGGGGTTTGAGGATTTTGATATAGTGTCTTTGGCTTAACGATAATTGGAACAGATGCATTACCAGGGTTTGGATCATTTGGTGAACCATCATCACCACCACCTGCTAGCCTAGAGATGAAAGAGGTAGCACGATCTCTTCTAGTACCATATTGTTTACTCTCACTGTCATTGGTTACACCTTCCTGGACAGAAATGTGATCACCGTCATCGTTGTTATTACCGTAGTTATTTTTGTATAAGTGGCCTAGGTTCAACACGTTAGCTGATACTGTAGTGTGATCTCTGGCTCGTAGATGGTCAGTATTAGATGTAGTGTTGACATTAACACTTGTAGCAGCAGCGGTAGACATGTCACCACTGAGGTTGTTCATGTTGCTGTTGTTGACAGGTGAACTAGGTCTGTTGGGACTCTGAGCAGCACTGTGGTTCTCCATCAATTGATGAATTGGGATATTAGTGTTTGGCACAACCTCCTGGATAGGAAACTGGTTAGATGTGCCTATATATTCAGGGATGTAAGATGCAGTTGGTCTCTTGAATGGCTGAGGAGTGTACTCCTGCATCTCAACATCAAAATCATCACGGTCATTACGTTCTTGGCTATTGCGATCCTCGTTGGATAAGTATTCGTTCAAATCACTCATAGCATTGGGATTTTTGGATCCCCCTTGCTGATGAGACATTTTTTGTTATACTTTAGTATCAGAATAGTATCAGTCTAGATTGTTTTTTATTGATTTTTGATTGTATTTTTATAATGTATATCCAGAAAATGCTAGACGGAAGTGTTTTGAATAATTTGTAAGAAATGTATCGCCTTTAAGTATGATTAGAAATGATGTTCAGCCTCGGTGCCAGTTAAGTTTGTCTCTTTGGTGATGGAAAAAGCTACTTAAAGTTGATAAAATCTAAAATAAAGGAGAACAGTTGTAAGTCCTTCTTAAAACTCCAACACTTTGGAAATGTCCTTGAGATTTAATGCTCGGTATTATTTTGAACACTGTTGTTCTGACTATGTTAAATAATATGATCCAATTTTTTTTTTTTTAATTAGTTTTCTCTCAGCATTTTTGATGTGAAAGTGAGGGGGCTCTGCCATTTTTTGCTTACTTTCTTTCTTTTTTTTCTTCCAATTTTTCTTGAAAAAAAAGAGCACCGCGTCATTTTGTGATTCAGAAAAATAGCGCACAAGTAATCCGATATACGTATAATGAAAATGGTAAGGACCAATCTACTCTTAACGGCACTTAACGTTGAAATGAGTTAGCTTCGATAGCTCTATGTCCCATGTTAGGTTAAAGAGGTGTTATTCATCCTTGGTCCATTCCCCTAGTTATTTAGCAGTCTTAACCCTCCTACCATCCTCCTTTGAGAAGACATTTCAAAAAATTTAGCCGTGTAAAGCCTTGTCCAACCAGTGCTCTCGCAATTGTATTGTCCTTATCAGAAGAACTCTTCCCCACATTCATACGTCTTGCTTAGTTAAGGGTATAGAAAAAGTAATCAATATGCCCTTCCCTGCCTCTCCCCCCCTCCCCCACCGGGTTCAGTACTGCCACCGCCGATAATGCCACAGAAGCGATCTACATTTTTGTTTTAGCCAGTGCTAATAGGGGGGCCTTACCTCAGATAGAAGACACAGCCGCTTCCCAATTTGTGGTGCCCTTATCAGAAAAAATGGGAACTGGGTTTATGATAAACGTTTGTGTCAAATATAATGGGCCGGGCGTGCAGCGTCTTCTAAGGATCTGGGCACAGTTAGATTTGTAGATATAAAATTTGAGAAGACCCTTTGTCCACACAATCATTGAACTTTAACGGTTGACACCAATTCTGGGCGGTGGGGGGGGGTAGGGGGTGGAGTATGCCGCACGCAGGAAGTTAGGAGAAGGGTTCTGCGGGGGATCGTCTCTTGTGAAAGTAATGTGCATTTTTGGTTTCGCGGGTACTGCGCATTTCTAACTTCTCTCCACCGCCATTCCGTATTCTCGGGTATCGGGATAACGAGAAATTAGACCATTGTGCGTATCCCTCTCTGTGGTTTTTTAGTTTTCTCTCTGTGTCTGTTCCTCCCCAGGATTTCCTCTTCCGGGAGATCTATCAATTAATTTACCCCAGATCCTACCCCGCCCCCGCATTTTTTTTCTGTTGCAGAACTATTCCTTGTCCACACAAAGTAGCGTACAGACACAGACACAGACACAGACCACAAGTACTGGTACTGGTACTGGTTCAGGTATGATTCACAAAAGCGTACAATTCACGTTGAACACATTTTGTCCTGGATTTTCCAAGCAACAACATACACCGCCTCCGTACGGCTGGTTCTGTTGTTCTCGGATGTAACAGCGTTGTCTCCGTATTGTGTCAAAAGAAAATTTTTTAAAAAAGTTTGGAACCTGTGTTCTCGAGGCTTCGCAGTAATAGCACTGCAGGACCACCTGCAGGCCAGCACAGATTCATCGTTTATGGTGATTGCAACTCTAATTTAAGAAAAAAGAACAAAGAAAGCACATGCACGCGTACACAAGAAGTGCGGCTGTTTCAGAGTTATAGTAGTGTACGATTTTACTTCAAGGTACGTTGTTACCCGGCCTTCTTTTGCTCCAAATAGGGAAATGATATTTAGGGATTCTCAGTAGACTAGCCGTGTCTCCCTGAGAAATCCGAGAGCTTTTATATCTTATTCTTGTAGCCGCCTTTCCCGATAGGGAAATCAAGGAGCTTTTTTTAGCCGCCTTTCTCAATTGGGATATCAAGGAACTTTTTTTAGCCGCCTTTCCCGATTGGGAAATCAAGGAGCTATTAGATCTATTCTTCTAGCCGCCTTTCCCGATTGGGGAATCAAGGAGCTTTGTTTTCCTAGCCGCCTTTCCCAAAAAAAAAACCTTATATAAAGGGCCCGGAAATCCTTGAGAAATTATTTTTCTCTACATTCCCGCCGATGAAACAGAACGTAATGGGATCCACCCCCAATTGTGTGTAATTACTGTATGTATATTTAAATTTTGCATGCATCTGCAACAGATGAGTCACTAACAGATACCGTTCAAAATTTTTTGGAATCTTCTAGCAATTATTTAGCTAGACCCATCCCAAATTTACTGCAACAACAGATGTTGTGTTTTTTTTTATTATGCTGCACTGATACTTGGAAAATGTGTCATACTATATACACATATCCCCGGTACAAGTCTATGACTGATCTTCTTACGTCCCATACGACACAAGCTTTCCCCCTTCCACGGGATCTATTATGAAAGAAAGAAAAAAATATTGAAAAGTATGTGTCATAGCAGACCAATTGTGTGATTCACGCTTCCCTTCCGGGGAATCACGAACGAGTGAAGTGGGTTTGTTGCTGCACTTAACAAACTTGAGTACAACCCACGGAACAATCAGCTGTGCATTGTTCTACATATCTGTCAAAAAAAAAGGAAAAAAAGAAATGTGAAATCGTTCTCTCTTTTTTTTCTCGGAAAGCAAGAAAATTTTTTTTTTTTTATTTTTTTGTTCAGATGCATGTAATCCCTACAATGTAATGTTCTACAGCGCGATGAGGTTGGAAATATAAAAACCTTATATAAACTCCCCCAATTTTGCCATTGTTATCCCTGAGTATTTTGATATTTAGTTTGATTTACTCACAAACCTCAAACAAACATAGACACTACCAATAAAACAATTCAGTATGGTTGTGGAGGCGATGAGTTCCTGCCAATTTTGGTATTTCGATGATATCACAAAGTATGGTAGAATTGAAGTACTAAACAATTACGTACCGACAACGCTGGTGACTATATCAATACTGATACTTTTGCATAATTTTTTCATCCGGTTTTACAAATATGATATAAAGAAAGAAACACCTACACCGAGCCTGTCATTGAAACTGAGCTCATTAAACTTATCAGAATCTGATGAAGAGATGCCTTTGACAATGCACGCACAACACAATTACGGTAGTCACCCTTCACCAAGTGAACTGAATACCGATAGCTCAGCATTGTATGATAGACATTTCTCCATAAATAACATTGATTCAGGTGAGGTTAATGACCCAACTAAATACCATCTTATCAAACGTAATATGTTTGAAAAATTCAGAGTGGTAATAGAATTTGTAATTGTAGCATTCCAATTACTACTGCATTGCTACCTCTCTATTGAAAAATCTAACTTAAATGGAGACTTACAGAAATTCCATTTTAAGCCACACGTGTTGTTGTGGACAATCTTGTTCACGCTAGCAACGTTACGGGTATTGAACTTGAATCAAAATAACAAGTTTGTTAATAAATACTCGGGTAATATTTGGTTAGTGTCATTCGCTAACTACACGGTGATCTTCTTAGCTCACATTTTACCTTTTAGATCGGCGCTTATTGGGCATGTAAATGACTACGGTAGCTCACAATATTACAAATCTCAATTCTGGTTGAACCTGGTTTTAATGGCACTGTTATTGACATCTCCAATTGGAAACAATCTGCCAGTGCTTTACCAACCACAACAGGATAGAGCACCTTCCCCAGAACCATACGTCTCTTTACTGACGTTTTTCAGTTTCCATTGGGTTCAACCTTTCATAAACAAGGCTTACAAGAATAACAGTTTGTCACATTCTGATCTGTGGTCTTTGAAATTGGAGGACTACTCAATTAATGTGATGAAAAGTTTTCTCGAATTCCGTAACAGACCTTCAATGAGAAGTTCAAGATTTGGTATTTCTTTACTAAGATATTTCTTAAACTTATTTATGTTTCAATGGTGCTTCACAACTATATCTGCATTTTCAATCTTTGTGCCAACTATCTTGCTGAAGAAATTGCTAGATTTCATTGAGCATAAGGATAAAGGTTCTATGAACCTTGCATGGTTCTATGTCTTTGGAATGTTTATTTCAAGGTTCATTGTTGCAATTTGTGACCATTGTAACTTGTTCTTGGGGAGAAGAGTCTGTGTTCGAATGAAAAGTATCATTATTTCAGAAATCTACAGTAAAGCTTTGAAAAGAAAGATTACTAAACAATCAAAACCAGCTGACGAAAATAATGAGAATGATATGATAAAGCATGACGAAGTGTCACCCCAGGAGGTAAATGACACCACTCATGTTAATGCAGATGAGGAATCCTACTCTTCCAATTTAGGATCCATTATTAACCTAATGTCAGTTGACGCCTTCAAGATATCAGAATTGTGTGCTTACTTACATTATTTTTTGGAAACAGCTATTATGTTGACGGTTTCCTTGATTTTGCTGTACAAGGTTATTGGTACAGCTGCTTTTGTTGGTATTTTAATCACTATTATTATCATTCCTATTAATTCCAAGTTGTATGCCGTTGTAGGCACATTGCAAGCAGGTAACTTAGCATGCACAGATAAAAGAGTCGAAAAATTGAATGAATCTTTCCAAGCCATTAGAATCATCAAATACTTCTCTTGGGAAGACAAGTTCAAGGAAGGTATCATGCTTGTTAGAGAAAAGGAATTGGCTTTGCTGTTGAAAAGATGTATGGTCTGGTGTGTACTCGCATTCTCATGGTTTATCACTCCAACATTAATTACTGGTTGTACCTTTGCTTATTCTATTTTAATTGAGAAAAAGCAACTAACAACACCTGTCGCTTTCACTGCACTTTCTTTATTTACTTTATTGAGAGATCCATTGGATAGAATTTCCGATATGTTAAGTTATCTGATTCAATCAAAAATATCTTTGGACAGAGTTCAACGTTTCTTGGAAACAGAAGAGACTGATAAGTACGATCAACTTACCGTAGATAAAAACGGTAAGCGGTTGGCATTTGAAAATGTAACATTGAGATGGGACAGCGATAAGGATTCGTTTGTATTGAGAAACTTGGATATTGAGTTTATGACTGGTAAGCTTAATGTTATTGTTGGTGCTACAGGCTCTGGTAAAACTTCGATACTTATGGGTTTATTGGGTGAAATGCAATTGTCTGAGGGTAAAATAATTGTTCCAAGTTTGTCTCCTAGACACGAATATCAATCACAAGCGGGTGTGATTAATGATTCTATTGCCTATTGTTCACAAGCTGCCTGGTTATTAAACGACACTGTCCGTAATAATATTTTGTTCAACGCTCCATTCGATCAAGCCCGTTATGATGCTGTCGTAGAAGCATGCAGTTTGAAAAGAGATTTCCAGATATTAAAAGCTGGAGACAGTACTGAAATTGGTGAAAAGGGTATTACCTTGTCAGGTGGTCAAAAGCAAAGAGTATCCTTAGCCAGAGCTCTTTACTCCAGTGCAGGTCATTTGCTTCTAGATGATTGTCTAAGTGCTGTTGATTCACATACTGCGTTATGGATTTATGATAAATGCATCAGTGGTCCATTGATGGAGGGTAGAACCTGTATCTTAGTAACACATAATATTGCATTGACAATGAAGAATGCAGATTTCGTTGTCATGATTGAAGATGGTAAGGTTAAAGAAAAGGGTACACCCATTGAGCTTCTTGCCAAAGGACTACTAGGTGAGGATGAAAATATGAAGAAATCAATTATCTCAAGAAGTGCTTCTTCCGCCTCATTAAAGGGTAAATCAGAGAGGTCTCTGGGTACTACACCAGCTCCTGTTGAAATTGTACAAGACAGTACGCCTGTTAATGATGATGGTAAATTGATTGAAGAAGAAGGTAAAGCAATGGGATTTGTTGGAAAGGAAATTTACAAATGGTACATAAAGATGTATGGTGGTTGGTATACAATTGTTGCCTTAGCATCCGTCTTTACTGCAATTTTGTGTTTGCAAATTACACAGGCCTGGTGGATACGTAACTGGACTGTGAAGAGGTTTTCAGACGTCGATGAGAGCAATTATAATCTACCAGCAAGTACATTTATTGTAGAAAGCAGAAATAGAGTGCTTTTAACTAATGAAGCTGGTAAGAAAGAATCAGAAAATCAGAATGCAGGAATAGCCAAATTTCTGGTAGTTTACTGTTTAATAGGTGTTATGTCTTCTATTATTGGATCCATTAAGACATTCGTGAACTCTTTATTCGGTATTAGAGCCTCTAAACTGATTTTTGATTCTTTGTTAGATAGAGTTTTACATGCTAGGGTTAGATTTTTTGATTCAACTCCAATCGGTAGAATTATGAATAGATTTTCAAAGGACATTGAATCCATTGATCAAGAAATTCCACCTAACATCCAAAGTGTGTTCTACTCAGCCATTGAAGTTTTTGCAACTTTGTTGTTGATATCTTACATTACACCTGCATTTTTCCCAGTTGCGATTATTATTGTTCTAGGCTACTCAATTGTTGGATTCTTTTATTTGACTACATCAAGGGAACTGAAACGGTTAGATTCAATTAGTAAATCGCCTATTTTCCAGCATTTCTCTGAGACCCTTGTTGGGGTAACCACAATTCGTGCTTTTGGTGACGAGCAAAGATTTATTAAGGAGAACTTATCCATGATAGATCAAAATAGTATGCCATTTTTTTACTTGTGGGTAGTCAATAGATGGCTGTCTTTCAGAATTGATTTGATAGGTGCTTTGGTTATATTTTCTTCTGGTGTTTTCATTCTTTTAAACATTAACAACATTGATGCTGGTTTGGCGGGTATTTCTTTAACCTATGCTATCTCGTTCACTGAGGCTGCATTGTGGTTAGTCCGTCAATACTCAGAACTTGAAATGAATATGAACTCAGTAGAGCGTGTCCTTGAGTACATGAATATTGAACAAGAACCACTTATTGCTGATCCTGCCAATGCAGTGACACCGCCACCGCAATGGCCTGACAGTGGTAAGGTGGAAGTTAATAATCTATCATTGAAATATGCACCACATTTGCCTTATGTGATAAAAGATGTGACATTTACCATTGAGCCATTAGAAAAGGTCGGTATTGTAGGACGTACTGGTGCAGGTAAATCTACTATTATTACTGCCTTGTTTAGATTCTTGGAAGCTGACACAGGTTCAATCAAGCTTGATGGTGTTAATATTGCCAATATTGATTTGAAAAGGTTACGTCGTTCGATTACTATAATTCCTCAGGATCCTACTTTGTTTGCGGGTAGCATTCGGAGCAACTTAGATCCATATGACGAATACTCTGATGAAGAGATATTTACTGCACTAAAGCGTGTCAATTTGGTTAGTACTGAAGAGATGGAAGCCAGTACAAGTGAAATTCAAAGCAACTCTTCTAAGAATGTTAATAAGTTTTTGAACCTGGAAAGTGAAATTGCCGAAGGTGGTAGTAACTTTTCACAAGGTCAAAGGCAATTGATGTGTTTAGCGAGATCATTACTTCGTATGCCTAAGGTTATTTTATTAGATGAAGCTACTGCATCAATTGATTACAACTCTGATGCTAAGATTCAAGAAACGATTAGACAGGAGTTTAACAACAGTACGGTTTTGACAATTGCTCACCGTTTGCGTTCTATTGTCGACTATGACAAGATTCTTGTTATGGATGCAGGTGAAGTGAAAGAATTTGACCATCCCTATTCCTTACTATTAGAAAAGAAAAGTATTTTCTACAATATGTGTGAGGATAGTGGAGAGTTGGATGTTCTGATAGACCTGGCCAAGAAGTCGTTCATTTCGAGATTGAACTCTGATTCCAAGAAATAAGATCATTATCCTATTTCATTTGTATTTATTTAAATTGCATTATTATTATATTCATTAATATTTTCATTATAATACACATATCTTTTCTTTTTTTCAAGTTGTCATTGGTTTATGTCATTCATTTGTCGTTAATCATCTCTGATCATCTCTGATCATCTCTGATCATCTCTGATCATTAGTCTGTCTTCAAGATATTTTACGTATTGTTGGTGTTTCCTATGTCGCAGTTTCAATCTATAAGCTAGTACTATTGTGCGTTTGATGCATACGTTACAGTTTGTAAACAATTGATTTATTTGGGAGATTATATCGGTGTCCAATGCAAGAGATTCAGTTGTATCCAATCGTAGTGAGTCTCTATAAAGAGTCTCTAGTTGTATGAGCGATCTGGCCATGACTTCTAATCTTTCGATGACCACTATCTCGTATGGGTTATCACCTTCGTCTTGCTGTTGTTTTGCTAAGAGAGCCGATTCCTGATGGTTCATCAGTAACTCCATCAGTAGCCGTGACTCCACGGTCGCGGTATTGATCCAGCTATTGAGTTTTAATGTAACTGCATCTAGGATAGCCGATAATGTGGTATTGCTGTGGCTGAATTTATCCAGATCAATTGCCTCGGTGCCTATCAAGCTCTCGAGGTGAGCTAGCCGTGCCCCGAGCGAGACGTCCTCCGGGCTTTCGCGGGTGTGTAGCATCAAGGTTTGTGTTGTGAGGGAGAGATAGTCAAGTACTTGTGGACCCGGTTGAAATGCCAAACACAGGAGTGCAGCCATCTTGTTGGAAGGCGTACGTGTTGAAAGCACAATAGACCTGGACCCATAGTGCAGCTCTCTAGATGGCCAAGGTAGTATGGTATACACAGAGAGTTGCACAAGAGAGAGAAGCTAACGAGCATTTATTGATCACACAGAGAAAGGTCACGTTACCCTTTGTCGTACAACCATATATATAGTGTGGTTGCACGGCGTGTCAGATGCCGTACGTACAAAGTGTGCAATTGCAAGTAGATTTACCCGGCTTTTTTATGTTTTCTTTTCTGGGTATTCCATCCGGGTAAAACACGCAGAGAATAACAGTTTCCTCTTTTGGGAATAGGCGGGAAGAGCTGCGACTCGCCTTCTTCCTCTCTGTCTCTTCTAAGAAACTAGCGTAGGCAGAGGAAAAAAAACGGGTGCAGTTAAACATCAGAAGGGAGCGCCCAGTTTATGTAGCATTCGTTTACTTAGACAGGTCCGCAGGAAGAGGGTATCAACCCACCCGGAGAATCCATGAAAGCATAAATAAAGTATAAATAGTCATCGGTAAACTGAGAAACTTTCCTTTGGCTTCCAGTCCCGAGTGCGAGATCATAGAAATAGCCGCCTTAACAGCACCCTTTCTTGTTGGTAGTACTCTTTCCTGGGCGGTTTGGCGTGGAATATTCGAAGCTTCGGTTCGGCGGTTGTGCATTAGTTCCCTTTTCTTTCTATTTTCTTTCTAAGCATTTCTCGGTAGCGTGGCGACGGCAACAACATACTGCAATGTATTGACTACAACAAGAAATAAGATACTGTTTTACTACGAATTACAAGGAAGAAACTACAAAAAAATAAACGATAGAATACGAAAACGCAATACTGGAAAATGATGATCGCTGTGCTTATTGTGCCGTTCTGTATGGGACTGACTTTGGCACTGCAGGGAGGGTTTCAGAAGCGTGATGTCTGGGAGGTCAATGCTGTGATGTCGTGTGGTACTTATGTGACGAGGCTCGGTTGGGAGTATACCAGTATGGGGCCCTCTTTCTACGAGCCCATATGCAACTACGAGCCAGCAATGGGTACGTGGGTTGGTTGCATACACGATGTAATATTTGAAGACAGGAAGATGGACGCGAGAGCATTCGAAAGAAGTTTCAATGCTGTGCAAAAGATTTGCAAACTGGTGAGTTTCACTAACACCACGAGTCAATTCCCCATGATCGCAGACAAGTTCACTAACATCACTGAGTTTTATCAAACACTGACCAACGCTTCACTCTTCCTGAACAATAACAGAAGTGATAGGCCTGTGGGCAGCATTGACAGGCTGACTTACCCGATAACAATCGATGAATCGATAAGGACCAAGAACTTGTTCGCATACCACGCGCACAGCTATAATTTGGATAGATCAAACACTTTTGGTGCAGTGATAAATTATTACTTCTTGATTGTCATGGCATTGTTGGCAATTGGGAATTTTTTCAACCATATTGGGCTGGATCAAAGGAGAAACCTCTTTTTCAAATTCTTCAATAAGATCAAGGGATCATACCTGGTACCAGCTATCTTCAAAGGTAAGCATGCCCAGTACCTAAGGGGTAAGAAGTTTTGCGTTAGCTACTGTGCACTGTTACCATCAAGAATAGAGTTCATCATTCTGTTGGGTTATGCGATATTGCATACAGTTTTACTCTCCTACGATTACATAATCGACCCGAACAACGTCTTGTTTAAGTCAAAAAATTTACAGTTGGTACGATACTTCGCTGATAGAACAGGTATCCTGGCGTTTGCTCATTTCCCCATAATTATCATCTTCTCTACTAGAAACAATATCTTTGAATCGCTAACAGGGTTGCACTACAGTTCATTCATAGCATTTCATAAATGGTTGGGCAGATTCATGACATTAGATGCTATTCTGCACTCAGTATTTTACGTCATTTATTCCCTGTGTTATCACACGTTCGAAAATTCAAGAAAACAAGCATACTGGCAATTCGGTACTTTCGCAATTGTCGCACTCATTAGCATCTGCATATTCTCTTTGGCTTATATGAGAATTCATTATTACGAGACATTTTTAATCTTGCATATTATATTAGCGGTTCTCCTATTTATCTGCTGTTGGAAGCATGTAGAAAAAATAGGCTGGGGCCAATGGCTCTGCTTTGCTATATTTTTCTGGGTAGTCGAGAAATTGACTAGGGTCTACAAATTGTGCACTTTCGGAGTACGTACCGCTAAACTCAAACTATTCTTCGATGATGTAGGTGCACCAGAATATGTTCAAGTCACTATTTACAAAGGCGAGAAGCTCAAGAATTGGAACGCAAAGGCAGGACAATACGGCTTCGTTTACTTCTTAATACCCAGATTCTTCTGGCAATCTCACCCATTCACTATTGAGGATGATGGTGATTACCTCAGAATCGTGATTAGACCCAAGGACGGATTGACTAACAAACTTGTCAACTATGTTCTGAAGAACGGTGTGGATGGTGAGATGTCTGTTTGGCTATCCATCGAAGGTCCATATGGCTGTTCTTTACCTCTAAAGCACTATGATGATGTCATTTTGGTATCAGGAGGAAGTGGTATACCGGGTCCATTGGCTCATGCGATAGAGTGCTTACCAATGGTGAAGACATCTGCTTCCAAATTCGTAGAGCTTGTTATTATTGCTAGAGATACTAACATTTTAAAGGCATACGCTAAGGACCTTCTGAAGTTGAAAAATTCACCGGTTACCGTAACTTTGTATCTAACAACAAAGTACAATAACCACAGGATACAGAAATTTGATGTGCCAGATTCATCTACACCTTTGCTACAGGAATCTTCCTCGATGCTTGTAGAGTTGTTGTCTTTCATTCCTATACATTACGGTCGGCCCAACATAGCTAAGATTATAGATGGCCATTGCAAGGAAAAGACAAGATCTCTTGCTGTGGTCACTTGTGGACCACCCGTTTTGGTTGACAATATCCGCAGCCATTGTGCTGAAAGAATGGCCAATTCTGAAACTACCATTGGCTACTTCGAAGAGTTTCAATGCTGGTAATTGAAATTAGTTTTTATAAATTTGCATTTAACGTTTTTTCTAATAATTGATATTCCTGATCATTGTGTTTGCATTCAAAATTTGTCTAATAATTATGTACAGATAGATAATTAGTACTGTGATACAACTAAGTGATATGTTGGGGAGCGACAGTCTTGCCCTGACTGTATTATCATCGCACATAACGGCTAACCGTGTCACGGCAGAAAATTTTTGCGATGAGATGAGCCAGTTGATCCATGAAGTTATGAGCTACTATTAGCATCTATAAAGTTAATCTGACTAGTTCCAATTGGTATTCTATGCCCAATAATACTGTGGGACTTTTTCCAAGTCAATTAGAGCGTACTGGGACAGTGAATCGAGAATGGTATCTAACAAGCACGACGATTTTTCTGAGGATGACTTCAGTGACCAGGAAGATGGGATCCTGTTACAAAAGAAGAAAGTAGTAAGAGATGCTTTCTCCAAGGAGGACAGTGATGTTGAAGAAGGAATTTCCGATGAGGAAGCTGATGTGGCAGAGCAGCCACACAGTGAGGATAAGGAAGAGTCCGCTGAGGCTCAATTGGAACAAAACAAAGCGGAACAAACGAATGAACAACAAGCTGGTGTTGCTGAGCCAGTGTCCGAAGAGAAGAGGAAGCAATCTAAGATTGACAAGATCATTCAAAGAAAAGCAGGCCAAAAACTTAAGCATAAGACAGGTGTGGTGTATTTGTCTAGGATACCACCATACATGAAGCCGGCCAAGATGAGGCAGATTTTGAGCAGGTTTGGTGAAATAGACAGGTTGTTCTTGAAACGTGAAGATGAGGCCAAGCACAAGCAGAGAACGCGTGGTGGTGGTAACAAGAAGATCATGTATGAAGAGGGCTGGGCGGAGTTTATCCGTAAAAGAGACGCCAAATTATGTGCAGAGACCTTAAATGGTAACATTATTGGTGGTAAGAAAGGTTCGTTTTACCACGACGATATTCTCAACGTGAAGTATCTTCCGGGATTCAAGTGGGCCGACTTAACAGAGCAGATCGCCAGAGAAAACGATGTCAGACAAGCCAAGCTTGAGTTGGAAATTTCGCAATCGAACAAGCTGAACGCCGAGTACATCCGCAACGTGGAGCAGAGCAAGATGCTGCAGAACATGAGGAAACGGAAGGACCACGAGGACCGCGACCAAGACGCAAGAAGACAGTTCAAGCAGCACAAGGTCTCAACCAACAGAGCCGACGCTCCGTCCAGCATCAAGAACAAGTCCGAAACCTCAGTCAAGGACGTCCTATCATCACTGCTATGATCAAAGCTCATCCGCAGGCAACATTGGGCCCCCAATCCAGGGCCCAACCATCACATAAGTACCATTTGCTACCTATGGCACTATACCCTGAACGTGAAAGATCGCATTCTACGTTGTGAAGTAAAATTTTTTTTTTGCCAAAAATTTTGCGATGAGCTCCAATGCGATGAGCATCGATGAAAAATTTCCTTCAGTATGGGAGTATAGCATGGAGAAGTATAAGAAGGAGTAGTGTTTGTATATGTAGTGTGGGAGACTCTTGTAAGTGAGACAGCGACGTATTGATATAGCAAATGGGTACTGGTAAGAAGGAGAAGCAGAGACGTATCCGTGAGGGTACCACCAAGGATGGTAACATCAGAGTGAAAGGTGAGAATTTCTACAGGGACTCCAAGCGTGTTCAGTTTCTGAACATGTACAAGAGTGGTAAGGCTATCAAGAACAAGCATGGTGATGTGATCCGTGCTGCGGATTATCAGGACACCACTATTCCTGATGCCAGGGTTCAGCCTGACAGGCGTTGGTTTGGTAACACTCGTGTGATCTCCCAGGATGCTCTGCAACATTTCAGAGACGCTCTGGGTGAGACACAGAAGGATACTTACCAAGTGCTTCTGAGGAGGAACAAGCTGCCTATGTCCCTGTTGGATGAGAAGGACTCCACGGAGTCCCCAAGAGCACGTATCCTGGAAACTGAGAGCTTCGATCAGACATTTGGTCCAAAGGCTCAGAGAAAGAAGCCTCGTGTTGCTGCCTCCAGTTTGGAAGAACTAGTGCAAGCTACCGAGGAAGAAAACAAGACCTATGAAGAGAAGGAGGAGCTCAAGGCCACTTTAGGTCTGATGGGTAAGCAAGAAGATGAAGAAAATGGTTGGACTCAGGTCACTAAGGAAGCCATTTTCAGCAAAGGTCAATCCAAGCGTATATGGAATGAACTTTATAAAGTCATCGATTCCTCTGATGTGGTGATACATGTCTTGGATGCCAGAGACCCTCTCGGAACACGTTGTAAGTCTGTTGAAGAATACATGAAAAAAGAAACTCCTCACAAGCATCTTATTTACGTTTTGAACAAGTGTGATTTAGTACCTACTTGGGTTGCTGTATGTTAAACTTTAATTTTTATTTTCTAAATTTTACTAACAATTTTCATGGACATGAATATGAGATCCAATTCTGCCAGATAAAACTATGGGAATTCCAAAACTCTTTGTCAGGGTGTCATTGCTGAACTTCACTTTTATCTTTTTTTGATTTTGGTTTGTTTACTGATTATACAATGATGCCTGTTACAGTTTTGGGAAATTAATACTATTCCTATCTCTTGGCTTCGTTCTGAAGTCGTTCGGGGATAAAACTAGAAGCATGGCCATCGTTCTGATGGTGTACCTTCGCCTTTTTTGAATAGCGAGGACTCTATGAGTTGAAGAGATGACTTTTTTCAACAACGTAGTTGTTGAATAAATCTACCATCTTTTCGTAGTTGGAGAACTCACATTTTTATTACTATTTTCTTATATTGTTTCCATTATTATCTGGCAAATTGGGCCCTTGGGGTTTCATGAAAGTTGTTATATGTGGAAGAAAACACCATATGAAAGACCAATAATACTAACATCTTTTATTATGAACTCGACTTCAGTGATTTTAGTTGTCGAATTATACTATTTATTCAGGCTGCATGGGTTAAGCATCTATCCAAGGACCGTCCAACTTTGGCGTTCCACGCTTCTATTACAAATTCTTTTGGTAAGGGTTCGTTGATTCAATTACTGCGTCAATTCTCCCAATTGCATACCGACAGAAAGCAAATTTCTGTTGGTTTCATCGGTTACCCAAACACCGGTAAGTCATCCATTATTAACACGTTGAGAAAGAAGAAAGTCTGTCAAGTGGCACCTATTCCTGGTGAAACTAAGGTGTGGCAATACATTACTTTGATGAAGAGAATATTTTTGATCGACTGTCCTGGTATCGTTCCCCCATCCACCAAAGATAGCGAAGAGGATATTCTATTCCGTGGTGTTGTCAGAGTCGAGCATGTGTCTCACCCTGAGCAATATATACCTGGTGTCCTGAAGCGTTGTCAGACCAAGCATCTGGAGAGAACCTACGAGATCTCTGGATGGAAGGATGCCACCGACTTCATAGAGATGCTTGCGAGAAAGCAAGGTAGATTGCTGAAAGGTGGTGAGCCAGACGAATCCGGTGTCTCCAAGCAAATCCTGAACGATTTCAACAGAGGTAAGATTCCATGGTTTGTTATACCGCCAGAAAAGGAAGAGGACAAAAAAAGAAAGCTAGATGAAGAAGAAGTGAAAAGTGCCAAGATGCAAAAGGTCAAGGACTGAATAATAAGACTTCACTCCTACACGCTTCCTCTTTCAATATTCAATTTTTTTAAGACCCGGTGTTATAGTTCTCGCTCATTTTCGACATAGTTATATTATTACTTTCAATTTACTATTTTTTTGCATTTTATAAACTTACCATTTAAAACTGTATATTACTAAATTAAAGAACCCCCCGATAGAAACCTCAATCAATAAGAACTAGCTCTCCTACCATATATGCGTTCTTGAGCCATAGGACCATCAAGCTCTCTATTATGGACCCAAAGAAACCTTTACCCGGCTTCTTTAATTTCTTCCCTCTGAAATTTCTTCTAACGAACAATCTTCCTTTGGAGGCCAATTTGGGCCTTTCAATCACAGCTGTAGCGATGTTAATAAGAGCATTGCTTCTGGGTTAGACTGGGAGTTAGGATACAGACATCCAGCAGAGCTAATCATTTTGAGGACTACTTTTAATAGGCGCAATCGAATTCCCTTTTGCTTGATCCGAGCTTTCGCTAGACGCATATTGCAATTCGAATAGTTATAAAAGAGTACGCTTGGCTATGATGCAATCAATGAATGTACAGCATCAGGTTATGCCTGGCCATGAGCAGATGATGCCGCAGAGAGATCCTCAGAACATGAATATGATGCAGAACTACTCGCCACACATGGGCAGGGCGCGCATGAATGTACAGCAGCCTAACTTTCCTATGCAAAGTATGATGCAGGATGTTGGGAATCCATATTTGAATGCGCAGGAGCAGGATATGAACAAGAGACAGATGCAGCAGAATATGCCTATGAATATACAGCCACAGCTACAGATGCAACACCAGAATCAGAATTTCAATATTAGTACTCCTGTGAACGCTTCCATGCCACCTGGTCTAAATCTATACCAACAGCAACAGCAACAACAGCAACAACAGCAACAACAGCAGCAACAGCAACAACAGCAGCAACAGCAACAGCAACGACAAGGTCAAGGTCAGGGTCAGCAGAATCAGCAGAATCAGCAGCAGCAACAACAGCAACAACTTGGTCAACAACAAATCCCACAACAATCTCAGAATCAAGGCTCTATTGGTGTCAATCCTGCATTGACCAATGTGCCAAAGCAAATGGGTGCGGCAGCAAACGCTCTGCCAGGAGCTGCATCCGCACTGCCACCTATGATCCTCCCACCGCCAAACCACTTGTTCGTCAGAGATGTATGGAAGGGCAATTTATACCGTGAATTTGCTTCTATTAGACGCCTTGTTCAACAATACAACCATATTTCAATAAGTACAGAATTTGTCGGCACCACTGCACGTCCTATTGGTAACTTTAGATCGAAGGCAGATTATCACTATCAGACTATGAGAGCAAATGTGGATTTCCTGAATCCAATTCAACTAGGTTTATCCCTAAGTGACGAAAATGGTAATAAGCCAGATAACGGTCCATCTACATGGCAATTCAACTTCGAGTTTAATCCAGAGAAAGAAATGGTGTCAAAGGACTCTCTTGAGCTTCTTACAAAGTCTGGCATTAATTTCGAACAGCATCAAACCATGGGTATAGATCAACTAGAGTTTGGTCAGTTACTAATGGATTCAGGATTGGTCTTGGACCCTGAAGTTACTTGGGTCACATACCATGCTGCCTACGACCTCGGCTTCCTAATCAACATCCTAATGAACAACTCGATGCCAAATAACAAGGATGATTTCGAGTGGTGGGTGCATAAGTATCTGCCAAACTTCTACGACTTGAATCTAGTCTACAAAGCCATTCAGGACTTCAAGCAACCAAACCAGCAACAACAGTATACACTTACCTCACTGGCAGACGACCTAGGTATTCCAAGGTTCTCCATTTTTACAACTACAGGTGGTCAGAGCTTGCTGATGCTTCTATCTTTCTGCCAATTGGCAAAAGTCTCACTCAACAAACTACCAAATGGCGCTGATTTGATATCCTACCGTAACATAATCTACGGCATCGATGGAGAGTAGCTTTCCACTCACATTCCTGAAACTCAAAAAAATAGCACCTAACTCTTGCCACAATGGACAAGACTTCATGTAACGTTAATACTATAAACACTGATATCTTTACAATCTCTATAACCTACATCAATGAGTCACTTGCCACTTTCTCAGATAAGATAGATTATTATTATCACTCTATACGTATTGTTCCTTTCCGAGAACAAATTCCCACCGAAACTGGAAAACTTTCGAAGATAGAGCTTCTCATGGATTGCGAGGAATAGTGTTCATTATTTGAGTAGTAATTGCGGCTGTTAATGGACAGGTAGGTATTGAACTTTGGTTGCGTGGACCTAAGTTTTTGGAATACAGTACGTACAAGAAGGAACGATTTAAAACCGCGGAGCGGACGTTGATTTATTGTGATTTTACAGCTGGAACATATAACTGTAACGGGAAGGAGCGAGGCAAGGCATAGTCACATACACAGCACATTATTGGGAGTAATATCATTAGAATTTAGAAATTCGTTTACTTTAAATTTGTTTTTCAGTTAAGATTGTTGCATTTTAATCCTGTATACTAGACTTGTAAGGTTTTGTTTTATTTTTTGGTTATTTGTTGTTGAATTATTCATTGTACAAGCATGGGCACACCTACCATTCAGGAGATCAGTTACGCATTTGTGCGTACATATTATGAGAGGATGAACAACAATCCTTCCAAGATGTCTAATCTGTACTCGAACACCGCCGAGTTGACGCACATAGGCTATCAACAGAAGGTCGATGAGAACTCCGATGTTCTGGCCACAGTGAAGTTGACCGGTAAGGAGAATATCAGCAAGTTCTTTGTCAGAAATGAGGCCAAGGTCAACGATTTGAAAGTCAAGTTGGACAGTTGTGATTTTCAGACCACGGGTGTCAATCACAAGAGTATATTTATTGTGGTCACTGGTGAACTGTTTTGGACTGGTACTCCCACTTATAGATTCTGTCAAAGTTTTATTCTAACACCAACATCGCCAAGCAGTGACTCATATGATATTACCAATGATATCATCAGATTCTTGGGTGACAACTTCCAATCCATTAAGGCGGCCAGACAAAACAGTGGTCACAAGAAAGAAGAGAATAAGTCTGTTGAGAAATCAAAGGAGAGTCAGCCAGCCAAGGAGAAGAAGGTAGAAGAGAAGCCAAAGGAGGAGCCAAAGGAACAAGAAAAGATAGCACCAGTATCTCCCAAGGCGGCTAAGGAGGCACCAGCACCAGCACCAGCACCCACATCAGCATCAGAACCAAGTGTCCCTAAGCCAGTCACGCCGGTATTGAAAAAGGAAACCACGCACCCTGTCACCAACAATGTAACAAAGGAAGCTCAGACTCAGGCATCACCAGAAAAGGAAGAAATTGATGCTACTAAGAAGGAATCGGCTACAACCAAGGAAACTGTTAAAGAAAATAATAAGGCAGTCAAGGAGGTAACTGAGCCAAAGCCTGTGCAGGAAAACAACTCGGTGAGTTCCCGTCCTTCTAGTTCATCTACCACACCATCTCAAACTCCAAATCAAGAGCAATCGTCTGGACCAGTCAAAATGACATGGGCTAGTAAGCTATCTCAAGATACTGCGGTTAACACAAAGGCTGGGTTTGTTAAAAACGAGCCAATTCAGACTGTCAAGATTGAACCAAGCGAAGAACAAGAACCATCTAGTTCAAAGAAGTCTAGCAATGGCGACCGCAAGTTCGAGCTTGCTGGCAGAAGAGAGAATAGTAGCAGTACTAAGACTAAGAAAAAGCCAATCTTCTGTACTGTTAATGAGGATGGTTTTTTCCCAATCTACATCAGAGGAACTGCCGGTTTAAAAGAGGACAGATTAAGGAACACCTTGGAGACCAATTACGGACCAGTCAAAAAGATTACCATGGCGGAGAACTTCTCTGTGGTTGATTTTGAGTTACAAAAGAGTCAAACCGAAGCCATAGAGACTAAAAAGATCACCATTGATGGTATTGAGATATATATGGAGAGAAAGACCATCAAGAAGAGTCCAACTTCCACGGCGTCTTCGTCATCATCATCGCAGGGATTCACCAATGTCTCCAAAGTATACAAGAAGCATGCAGTAAAGAAGAAGGACTAAAGAATTAAAAATTTTGCTTGTAAAAGAGATGATTAGTCCAAAATATACCCATCAAGGAAACAAAAACTTTAATATATGAAAAAAAAATCATAAAACGAAAAAAATAAAAACATAGAACTCAGGAAGCTTTGCAACAGTAATGACTTTTTGAGCGAGAAGGCACTGCAGCACTCCCCCTGATAGAAGATATCCAGCGCCCATTCCAATGGCGCAACATAAAGCAATTCCTACACCTACGACCGTACCCTCCTTTTTTAATGACTTTTAAGTATGTATATAATAAATTCACAGCATTTTTTAGTAATATCGTATCAGATTAAGATAAGATAAGGCATAAGAGATGTCATATGGCTTCAAAATGGCATGAAGTTACGGGCTGTTCATTCCACTCAGATTAAGAGAAGAAGCACAACCTCCCCCCACTGGCAAAGCACCCGAAAGCACAAAACCAGAGAGAAGGCCACACCTCTCCTCTTAGGACCATAGTTTTAGTATGCGGGATTCGTTTACCAAGACTACCTGTTTGGAAGCATACACTTCCGGCATAGCCATGGAGATAAAGTCCCAAAATTGGTCCTTCTCAAGTGGGAAAACACTGCCAGAGTAGCAAAACTCGATGCCCTTTTATACTTTTTCCAATTCCGCAACAACAATTTTTCACTGCCCTCATACGGAACAGCGCAGTTAGGGCATAACAGCTGAAATTGGGATATAAATGTGGACCGTTTCTCGATGCCCATTAAAAGCACATTGCAAACTGGTGAATAGGCTAAAGGTATGCTCCTTGGGCGTATGTAGAAGTTGTAATACTTGTGGGACTCGATCTCCGGTGCTTTGGGAATATGCGTATCGAAATTCCGTCGGGAATTCTTCCACCGCGAAATAGTTTTGGTGGGAAATTCCGATGGGATTACCAGTGAGTAATCGAGACTGGATATAATAGCCAAGCTTGGAGCTGTTATTAGCAAAGTGCCATTGCGAAACGGTGGAAGGAAATTCCTCAGGTATTCGAGAAGCGCAGGCGTTGCAATCTTTCCCTTAGAGATGGTGGTGCTAGGACCTCGATGAGCTGTGGTCAATGACCCTTTGATAATGACTCTTCTTAGTAAAATCAATATATAAAGCAAGCACTTTAGGAGCATGTACAAGGCAGTCCAATGCCACTGTAGCCCTATACCAATAGCACTAAGATAAGAATTAAATATAGTGGGAAAGATAGAAAATGACTAAACGTGTATTGTTGCTGGGTTCTGGTTTTGTTGCGCAGCCGGTTATTGACACCTTGGCTGCCACTGAAGGCATTGAAGTTACTGTTGCTTGTAGAACGTTGGCTAACGCCAAGCAGTTGGCTAGTGCCTCTGGTTCGGATGCCATCTCCTTGGATGTTACCGATGACAGCGCGCTGGACGCAGCTTTGGGCCAGCACGACCTAGTTATCTCGTTGATCCCATACACTTTCCACCCAAATGTGGTCAGAAGTGCCATCAGGTTGAAGAAAGACGTCGTCACTTCCTCTTACATTTCCCCAGCATTGAGGGAGTTGGAGCCTGAGATCAACAAAGCAGGTATCACTGTTATGAATGAGATCGGTTTGGACCCAGGTATCGACCACTTGTACGCCGTGAAGACCATCGATGAGGTCCACAGAGCGGGCGGTAAGATCAAGTCCTTCTTGTCATACTGTGGTGGTCTGCCAGCCCCAGAAGACTCCGATAATCCATTGGGTTACAAGTTCTCCTGGTCCTCCCGTGGTGTCCTATTGGCACTAAGAAACTCTGCCAAGTACTGGAAGGACGGTAAGATCGAGACCATCTCTTCTGAAGACTTGATGGCCTCCGCCAAGCCATACTTCATCTACCCAGGTTACGCCTTCGTGTGCTACCCTAACAGAGACTCTACTTTGTTTAAGGAGCTATACCACATCCCAGAAGCTGACACTGTTATCAGAGGTACTTTGAGATACCAAGGTTTCCCAGAGTTCGTAAAAGCCCTAGTGGATATGGGTATGCTAAAGGATGACGAGAATGCCATCTTCAGCAGCGCTATTCCATGGAATGACGCTCTAAAGCAATACTTGGGTGCCAAGTCCACATCAAGAGAAGATCTAGTGGCCTCCATAGACTCTAAAACCAACTGGAAATCACAAGAGGACAGAGATAGAATCCTGTCTGGTTTCGCATGGTTGGGTCTCTTCAGCGACACTAAGATTACACCAAGAGGTAACGCTCTGGATACTCTATGTGCACGTCTTGAAGAATTGATGCAATATGAAGACGGCGAGCGTGATATGGTCGCCCTACAGCACAAGTTCGGTATTGAATGGGCAGATGGTACCACCGAAGTCAGAACCTCCACCATGATCGATTACGGTAAGGTCGGTGGTTACAGCTCCATGGCTGCCACCGTGGGGTACCCAGTAGCCATCGCTACCAAGTTTGTCCTAAACGGGACAATAAAGGGACCTGGTCTATTGGCTCCATACTCCCCAGAGATTAACGACCCTATCATGAAGGAACTAAAGGATAAATACGGTCTGTACCTGAAAGAAAAGACCATCGCTTGAGATAGATTTTTAGTTTTGAACTGTTGAAGATTAATTTTACACAAGAACTGGCTTCTTAATCAACATAAATAAAATCCTGTAGATCCACTCGTATGTCCACAATTATTTAACCCATGGCAATGATATAGAGTTATTTAAGCATAGAAATACACAATACTTATTACAACTAGTCAATATTGCTTTCGATGGTCAGGATTATCATCATGGGATTGTGGGAATGTGCAATTCATGGCCAAAACATTAAATTTTAAGGAATAAACTCTGATTTACGTCAAAAACTCGGAATGAGTATTAGTACATAATAATGTATATAACACATCTAACCATAAACTAGAATCGAATCCCTAACAAGATAAGTCAATCTTGCCAACTTCTGGTCACTGGAAGTGTATGTATTGCGAATTCACATTGCTCTTGTCCAGGTCCCTATACAATTAGCCAAAGAAAAAGCCTGGCATATATTAGCTAAACGACTGAACAAACCAGAGCAATAGCGTACTTAGAACACCAAATCTCAAACATAGGTGAAACAAGATGAGTGCAAGTTCTGAGCATGGGTCCACGAGGATGTGGGACAAGTTCAAGACGTCCACCAAGTCTCTATCGAGCTCCTTGTCGCAATTATCGATAAAACCTGAGACCGATGGGAGTACGCCTACCTCTACGGTAGTTCACAAGGCATTGGTGAAGTTTTACAAGCATCAGGAGCCATTCCAAGGGTTTCCTGGCTGGTTGGGTCACAAGGAGGACCTGCCTGATGAGCAAAAGATCCTCAAGAAACAGCAAAACCATCAATCCAAGTCTAGCAGAACAGGCGACTCTATAACATCCAAATTTGATAGTCTTCGTGGTGGCTTCAGCGAGAAAAGAGAGGAAAGGCCTGATGCTGCTAGCCAAAGAACGACAGCAGGTATGTCCTTCCACAGTATCTACGATAAACCAACCTCTTCTACTGACTTATCCTCCATGGCCTCACCAAGCGTTAGGAGTCCACTGAGAGCAAGAAGCACTTGGAGTTCAGAAGCTGATAGTGCCAAGATAAGTAGTGCTGGCACTAACAGTACTGCTGAATCCAATAACGGCAGCGCTATGGACCCTCAAAATATGATGAGAGCTAGGCTGTTACGTAGAAATACCAGGCCATTGAACAATATATGATATAGTGCTGCAACTGGGAAAAGATGAGCTGAGGTGTAAATGCAAAATATTATAAAATTACAAATATAAATATGTACAATAATTATGAAAACGTATAGTTGTATTTTAGATGCAGTGTTAGTTTGTTTTCGTCTCAACCTTAAGAATATGTGTTCTAAGTCCTGGACTGGGCAATCAAGAGAATGCTTTACAGAATCTCTCTCAATGGAGTATTAGCAGAGTTTCTTGAGTAAAAGGATGACTGATCAATTGAGTCAAAGTCTAAATACATGTGGCCCTTAACATTTGTTGGCTGGATCAGTACTTTCAGCAAGAATATCACTGCAAACAATGTCGCAATTACTGCTACTACTAGGTATATGATCCCCAAAGCAATGTTTGTGGCACCAATTATACTATTGTCTGTCAGTAAAATTGACTTGGTACCACCAAAAGATCTGACCAGGTAATTCATACCAATACTAATCTCGTAAGTGCCTCTAGGCAGGTTATCATCGTCATTCTTCATGTATAACTTGTAAAAACTTGGCAGCGCCGCAGTTCTCATCCATATTTGAAACTCTGGCCATTGACCAAGATTAGGAATGTTGTCATTGGTATATCCATTGGGAAACATGTGCGCCCAATTTGGAGGTGGTACTATTTCAGAAGCGTCGTATTCAGTCTTACCGTAACGGTGTCTATCTGTACCCCAAGCAGTACCGTTCTTGGTCATTTCATAGTCTGAGGAGCCTTTAACGCCGGCGAGAGTTTCTGAGAAAGTGTCATTAAACAAGGCATTAGCTGTAAGTCCACATGGATATACTATCTTATCACCAATGGTTCTCAGTGGATCACATTTCTTGTCCAGTTTCGACCCTGAGATTGCTTTGCCCTTCAGCTGTTTCTTATCAAACGCTTCAACCATCTTCCTATGATTCTGGTGATATCTAGTCATCTTATAGTACATGTATATGGATTTCTTCATCTGATGCGGCACTTCGAACTGCAACTTGCAAACGTCGCCATCGGTCCCACTTTCCAGCTTCCATTGAGGATAAACGGACAGCTTCCTCTTGAATTGGTGCTTTACTTTGTCATGAGGAATGAACGTGTAGTCATTGCCAGCTACCAATTGATCGCAATCAGTGTAGTCTATCTCTAACTTCTGCACATTGAACGCACTCACAAGCAGACCCACACCGATAGGGGCAAATATGCACGCAACCATGATAAGTAACGGGAGCACACTCTGCGGTGACAGTATTGGCTGCCATGCCTTCAGTCTCTGCTGCCTGAACGCAGTGTTCTTGGGCTTGCGAGAAGTCTTCTTGGACTCACTCACCTTCTTTATCCGTCTCCACCAAAGCACCATACGTAGTTTGCTGGGATTATTATTCCCTGGTCCCGTTGTAAGTCAAGAACTAGTCTGGACAACCGATTATTCCTCTTATATACCGGTGATCCATTGCGATGAGGAAATTCTGGGGGAACAATGGGAGCCACTTTAAGAAACGTAACATACGATTGCAGGCTACTAAAGACCGATATATCATAAGTGCTGATAAAAGTAGTCAAAAGAGCTTTAAATATGATTGTACACAAGTAGTAACAACTAATAATATAAAGTTAATAATAATTGAAAAAAAAAACAGTGTAGAATAAGTATAATATAGTGTATATAAAAGTTTGGGAAAACCATAATCCCCCAAGTAATCATGAAAATCGTTAAAGTTTTTACTCTTATCTGAGAATATAATCGTTGGGAAAAGAGTATAGATGTCGAACTGTGGTCCAGTGCCTTTGCAGGTGGCCCACATGGGTGAGGCAGTCCCTCATCTTTTGAAGAATGCTCTGTGGCTATTACTTCTTGATCTATTAGCGTTTGGAGTATATGCAATTTTACCATAGGAGTTGTTGTCACCGTATATCAGGGAGTTGTTATCCTGCTTCATGAGACTCATTGAGTTAAAGTCATGGAATGGGTCGTCCTCTGAAACCTCATCGTCATACTCAACGCGTTCTTCAAACATGATGCGCTCTTGTTCATCTATGGAGTCCTTCTCGGTACCATTAGCACGGTTTTTGTTCTTGTTGGATGACAATTTTGTGAAATCATAACCATTCTCAGTCAAAACTGGGATTAACGGTGGCTCTTGATTTCTCAACAGAGTCCAATTAACCTTTTTGAAGAATGGATGTTTCTTGATATCTGCCGCACCCATCTTAGATCCTAGACGCTTGGACTCGTTCTTTATCAGTAGCTTCTTAATCAGGTCTTTACAATTTCTGGAGACCTCATTGTTGTTTGGGAATGTGACATCCTTTTTCAGTATATTGCTAAATGTCTCATTTGTGTTCTCTCCCTTGAAAGGTGTGAAGCCAAACAACATCTCATAAATAAGAATACCTAGTGTCCACCAATCAACCGCTGCCGTGTGGCCGTTGCCTCTTATCACCTCGGGCGCAATATACTCCTCGGTCCCAACAAATGAGTTGGTTCTGAAGCCATCGGAACAAATTTTAGTATCGACCACCGTGGACTGGGCATTACCTTTAACTACTGGCACTTTTGCGTCCTTCGCCTGGATAGATAGATCAAAATCTGACAACATAATGTGGCCCGATTGGTGCAATAGAATATTTTCCGGCTTCAAGTCTCTGTATATGAACCCAAGCAGATGTAAATATTCTAATGCAGCTGTGACTTCACTAGCATAAAATTTGGCATCTTCTTCTGAGATACATTTACTTTTACGAGTTTGCAACGCTCTAAAAAACTCACCACCCATACAGTATTCCATACACAGATACAAGTAATCTTCCGATTGAAACGAATGATATAATGTTACAACAAATGGGTGGTTGCTAGTAGCAAGAATTTCTTGCTCGGCCAGGATCCTCTTGATCTTCTTCCTCTTGATCATTTCTGATTTACTGAAAATCTTCAACGCATACAGTCTGTTCGTCCTCTTTTCTTTCACTAAATAAACCTTGCCAACATCACCTTGTCCAAGCAGTCTAATCTTTTCAAATGATTGTGGTCCAACAGTGATATCTTGGAACTTGTTACTAAAAGATTTATTTCTCAGTCTGCTTGAGCGTCTTGGTTCTTTAATTTCTTCCAGTTTGGTATGCTGATCTGTTGTATCAGACAGGTCTCCACTAGCTGCCTTTACAGATTTCAAAATATTCAGGTCTATTGCATCAGTCTCTGATGCGGCTCTACGTAATGGAAACTTAGCATTTTTTGGCGGGTTCAATTCTGGCTTACCCTTCTGCTCAGAAGAAATGTGCGATCCACGCGAAGGGTTTGCAGACTGCTCATCTGTTTCTGCATCTGCGTCATCATAGCCAACTACAATAGAGGGAAATGGTTGTGCACTATCCATTACATTTGATGCCTTGGGACTACCGGATCTAGCTCTCAATGGAGAAGATGATGCCATTTTCTTATTTCCCATGGAATCGAGGTTAGGAACCTCATCCATACCATAGAACTCACTCACTTCTTCATTCTCCTTGATTTCATTTAAAGATACATTGCTTAAATTTCTTCCTTCTTTGTTGTGAGTTGTCAATGAGGTGTTCATCGAAGACGGTGTGGTTGGCAATGATAGCATCTCTTGGACAGCTGCATATTTAGATCCATTTTGGAATGCGTTTAAGTTAGAGTCATTTTCATTTCTGGCATGCGGCGGTAGCCCTTGGTAGTTGAAATAGCTATTTGTAGTCTGCACAGTGCCTCTTTCCTTATAGTTAGCATAGCCTGTGCCTGTGTTGAATGGATTTGTAGATGAGAACTGGCCATTGGCACTCTGTGAGGACACTAAACTGGGACTTGGCTTAATAGGTGTTGATGGTGATCTCCGTCTATTCGCATTTTTTCCTGAATTCAGCGCATATGCTTCCTGTTTTGGTTTAGCTATTTCATACTCATGCAGTTCCTTCAAGTGTTCACCTGTAAGTGTACTAGCGTGAACAGATGTGGGTACCTGCGGGAGATCAATGTTCATTTTATCTGAGACAGGACTCACCAAACCGATCTCTACATCGCTGGTGGCATTATGCCCCTTTTTATCGGAGTATGGTGACTTTTGGGGACTTGGAATACTGTTCGACCTCACTTGGCTTATATCCTTGGGTAACTTCTCAAAGCTACTCTTCCCACTCACAGTTGAGGCACATGAGGAGCCTGACCTCGTAGAGTTACTTGTGTTGTGGTTACTATTATTGTTGTTGAAGATATTCTTCAGTTTTGTGAAACGAGATTGACTGCCACCGCTGGGTACTGGCTCATCATCGACAGCCTCGCTCCAACTATCAGTCTTAGAACTCAAAATCTTCTTCTGCAACGCTATCATGTTAGGGTTGGCCGCATTGTTCTCGGTGTCAGTGCTGTTATCGCTGGCGACCGCACTTGTGCTGTTCTTCCTCCAGGAGCGGGACAGCAGCTTCGAAAACGATAGACTCCTGTTCCTCTCATTGATACTAGGCGGTGCCAATACTCCCTGCTGCTCCATCCTATCCTGACTATGCAATACGTGTATCTCCTTCCCAAATGGTCCTTCTCTCTCTGTCTCAATCTCCTCTGTCTGCTTCCCTCTAAAACTCTCTAAGTCTGCCCACTGGCTACAGCTATATCCGACGGCGTCTAGTTTAGTCCTGGTTAGAACAGCATCCCACAACTATACACGTTCCCCAGCCCAGCAAAGCCTTCTCATACTCTTTTAAGAGGAGAGGATCAAGGAGATGAGCAACGAAGTGATAAACGATTCACATAATGGATGACGTCCCCCGACTGGAGTCACATGTCGTACATATTTTGGGATTATATTGGCTAATAGGTGTTATAGATACGTATTCTACATGTATATAGAGTTGATCGTTAGCCTACTATTCTGAGCCCCTCCTTGGGCTCGAAACTCTGAGCTCTGGGACTTTTGCTAGTTATATTGCACAATACGCTAATGTGCTCCTGTGCTCCTGTGCTGTGTCTTGTGCTGTGTCTTGTGCTGTGTATTGTGCTATTGTGCAATCTTCCAAATGCAAGTCGTTGTTTGTTAAACTGAGGTTGAGTACTATTTTATTGTGATGCATTGTGCCTCAAACCTGCTTTCGCGGACTCAAGCCAGGTGTGGTGGCAGCAGCAGGTTTGGGATGCTATTCTTGATGTAGTATATGTGGCCGCAGTTTCTGCAGGACATCTGGCCCTCCACTATCGAGGTTTGCAGCAGCAGCGTGTGCAGGTCCCTTAGCACAGCTACCTGGTCCGCATCGAACTCCCCTTCGCTGTTCACCTGGAACTCGGGCTTCTCCATCGGAAGCGCGTCGTTGCCCAGGTCATGCGCCACACGCACCACAGCAGGCCAGTCCACACGGTCCAGGATGTTGATCAGAAACTCTGGGTTGAACTCTATGCTCTCGTCCTGCACCAGCTGGCACTCACCGTACGCCAGCGGGAAGTTGTCATTGCTGGTGTCGCAACCCTTCACAGAACACTTTAGAAAATTGGTAGTCAAAAACTTCATCGTCCAGTTATCGAACTGCTTTGCCCTGTGTATCAATAGTCCAAATCAATACTTCCTTCTTATATACAGCTCATCGCAGAATTTTTCAAAAATTTTTTTTTTCAGTTTGGCTGTGCGGGTGCTCAATTTTAAAAGAATAAATAGTATTTAGGCATTTTGAATATATAATTGCTACTTGCTGATGGTGTCCAGCAGTGCTGTGAGCCTGCGGTCCTTGCTGAGGTATCTGTAGCATATCCTTCTGCTCTTGGCCATCTGCGGCGTCTGTAGTCCGTCTGGCGGTGCGAGGAGGATGCGGACGTGCTGGTTCTTGTCCAGGTAGCAGTTGGTCTTGAGGAGCTGTATGAGCCGCACCGTGGTCAGGTTGTGGTGTGTGCGCTCGCTGGTCTCCAGTAAGGAGACGTATGTGGCCAGGGAGATGCTCGGCAGGTTGAACTTGTCCTGCTGGAAGAACAGCACGCTGCGCGGATTGTCCTGGGTCACAATAGACATGTACTTGCTGAACAAGGCGTGGTCGCCGCGCGAGTCCCTCACCAGGTCCTTGAAGAACCTGCCGTCGCGCCTCTGCAGCACCTCGTCTGACCGCAAGGTGGGCTTCAGGAGGTACCAGTTGTCATAGAGCCACAGGCGCAGCAACTGCTTGAGCTCTCGCGAGTCCGCAGAGTAGTATATATGTTCGAAGTCCGAGAGCCGGCGGATCTCCCGGTCGTAGAGCTGGTAGCAGAACTTCTTCATCAGGTTGGGGTACTTCTGCCAGTCCGGCAGCTTGAACTCCTTGACCTTCTCCATGTCGCAGTTCACTTGCCCGTACTTCTCGCTCCAAAAGTGGTAAAACTCGTCCATCTCAGGCTCTATATCCTTGTTCTGAGACAGCAGCGCTGACTTGTAGGAGTAAAATGAATACACCATCTGGAACAGCGACATCTTCACCCGCTGCGACACCAGGTTCTTGACCTTGCCTTTGTCCCGCAGCGTCACCTCGCTCGCCGTGTATGTCTGCAATGGGCTATCCACAGCCTCTTCCTTGATATTGGCCTCCATCTGCCTCAGTTGCAAGTCAAGCTTCTTCCTCTCCTCGAGCTCTTTCCGCAGTATTTCGATCTGGTCGTCCAGCTTCGCCAGCTCTTTGTCCTGTGCTTGCTTGTCCATGTATTCCTCCCCGCTGGGCCTCCGCTGGGGCAGCATCGGCACTGTGTCTTCCAGTATTATACCTTCTCTCCCGCTCTTCTCAACACTCAAGCGGGCAACTGCCAACCGCTCCTCAAATATTCGCTCCTCATTAGCTGAGACAAATGTGTCATACGTAACTATCCCGACAAAGGTAACTATATTGGTGGTAACAAACGTTATGTTCCCGGGGGTCCGAAAGAAGCTCCATAGGTTCCCTCGAGGCTGACTCTCGTTTAGCAGCCCTCCCGCACGCACTCGGGCATTGAAGAACTGCGGACTCGAGTAGAACCGCGTCCAAAACTTGCAGATATTATACTTCTTCATCAGTGCCAGCTATTGCTGTCCTTATGTACTATCCTCCAAATAGTTGGTTTTACTAGCATTAGTTTCAAGCTTCCTTATATGTTATGCCCTTCTAAGGATTCGCTCGCAGCGGATTGGCCCGCGATGAGCTCGTCGATAATAAGCACAACAAGTCATCCATGGATACTTTATAAAAGGACTAGAAGGACTGCTAGCAACAGTCTCGAATTGGTCAATGTGTTTGCTGCTGCTGTGTAATGTGGCATTGTATGGGATGGCAGATATGAGGTTACTCTCGAAGTGACCGTGGTGTAGCTTGTGCTGTCTTGGGAAGGTATAGGACTACATGTTGCACAGGCCTCGACAGCTTTAAGAGATGAACTGGGCTGAATGGTTGTTGTGATTGCACTGGACAGCGGTTGTAATATGACTGGTGTAGTGGCTACCGTCGGAGGCTGAGGCATAGAAGCGGGTGATGGGTACGGAGAAGTAGTTCCGGAAGACATCGTTAATGAAGGAATGGTTGATAGAGGCGGTTCATTTGATTGGGCTGGTGTTGTGGTAAGTGTCGTTGCCACTACTGTTGTAAGTGTTGGCGTAAGGGCAGTTGACGGAATATTGCGTGATTCTATTGAAGAACTGTATGATGAATTATGGGCCGTTGACTGTGTATGCTCGATTGCTGGAGGCACAGTAGTAATTGAGGTATTCCATGTTATCATTGTAGATGTAATTGGACAGTACGTGGTATAGATGGTAACGATACCTTGGGTTGTTGTGGTGACAGTCGATAATGTGAAATATGTGGTTGTGGTAGGTATTAGGCAACTGTGGCATATTGATATTGTTTGTGTTGAGGTGGATCTTATAGTAGTCGTTGGAGCACTACTGTTAGAACTGCTACGTGAACTGCTATGTGAACTAGTATGTGAACTACTAATCTGAGGCCTAATAGATGTAGAAGAACTGGATATGGTACTGCTGGAAACGCTATTCCTGTGGCATGTAGAGCATATTATCGTGGTTGTAACGGTGGAAGGCCTTGAACTTGATGAACTGCTGATACTTGACTTTGAGGAGGAAGATTTCGATGAGGTTACACTGCTTATCGAAGTTGTAGGGGTGTGTATTGAGCTGGATATTGAAACTGTAGAGCTCTTTTGAGAAGTGGTAGTAGTTGTGGAGCAAAGCAAACAAACTTTTGATGTAAATACTGTGGTAATCTTTTTAGTTGTGGTTGGCAATGAGCTGGTTGGCAAATTACTAGTTGGAGGGCACCAGGTAGTATATACCGTTGTTTTACCATTCGTTGTCGTGGTAACAGTCGATAATACTGAACTTGGCGACGAAGTGGAATAAGTTGTTGTCTTGGAACTTGTCGTTATGGACTTGGTATCAGTATATGGGCACCATGTAGTATATATTGTAATTACACCTCTTGTTGTGGTAGTCACTGTAGAGAGAACAAGAGTACTTGATGCCGATACAGACAACGAGAGCGGTGGTGTAATAGTAGTCTCAATTGGACACCAAGTTGTGTAGACAGTGACTATATTTCCTCTTGTTTCAGTAGTATAAGATATCAAGTAGGATGTTCTTGAAGGTACCAGGTTTCCTTGAAGGTCTTTTGTGGTAATATCGACTGTGGTGATGTAAGCTTCACGGATATTTGGTTGTGAACTAGCAATCCTGGTTGATGTGGGAGTCACAATTGTATGATTCTCGTCAGCCAATTGTATCAGCTCAATATCATCATATTCCTCATTAAAATGTGTATCAGGGACACTAGTATCAATAATTAGCGACTCCTCTGGAGCCAAAGAAGTTGTGTACAAAATAGTTGTTTCAGACACTTTTGAAGACCTCCATGGGTGTGTAACTGTAGTAGTAAGAGTAATTGTTGTGGTTGAGCTTGTCGAATCTGACATTTCGCCCTGAGAGCTGTTAGCTATAGGAATATGTGGTAAATCAATGGTGTTGGATTCAGTTAGGCTGGGCTTACCTTCCGATGTTATAGATGGAAATGGTCTTTCAGTACCAGCTACAATTGAGGTGAGTTCAATACCTAACGCTTGCAGAATCGTATTCTCAGTCTGTATCGTTGGAGCTTCTAGTTTTGCTGAGGAATTGGTATACTGAGCGGCTACTAAGGTCATAACAGCGACCAGATAATAAGCGAGCGCAATTGCCTTCATGACTTTTACAGATTAATGGCGTGTGAACAATGTTTATGACTAGTTTCTATAGGTATTAGCTGGTATTAGTCAAGAATTCCATAGTTAAAAACTAATCATTCTATAAATACATATAATGCGTGTAATTAATGAAGCGCTGGCCTTATATACAATTTCTAGAAAAGGAATTGAATTGTATCTTTATCTGATTCAGATTGTTTCTAATAGTACATTTTAGATCATAACTTGAAACCATATACTACTATACTTTATCGCAATGATATTCTACTTGAAACGCGGAGGCATAGTAATGAGTTTCAGAAATTGTTTCATGAGTGTCTTATGTCAGATGATGTAGAGCATTTGAGCAATTCTGTTATGCTGTTTTAGCTCCAAAACTGGTGTGTATTACTTTGTGTTTGATACATTTATCATCGAGGTTTACTAGATAGTTTCTTCTATACAAAGGAGAAGTGTACATAATTTACTCATGGGAGTGTATTACTATCAAACAAGTCATAAAAAGAGGGAAATATATATGTTTACTGGTTTCCCAAGGAGACGTAGTTGCTTGGGAATAAACCCTTTTCACCAGTCTTCTCTAGTTCACCTAGCCACCAGTCGTCGTCAACAAACTCGATGTTGATGATCTTATCATTCTCTTCAAAAGTTAGCTCATTGTCCTCAGCTGCTTCATAATCATATTCAGCAGTGGCCCATGGCTTTTCTTCCTTCTTTTCTTCGGTGGCTCTTCTTGGAGGTGGAGGTGGCACAGCATTGGTTTCTCTGGTTGGTAGAGATGGTGCTGGAGCTTCTTCTTCCTCTTCTTGCTCTTGTTCTGGCTCTTCCTCTTCCTCTTCTTGTTCTTGTTCTTCTTCCTTAGCCCTGGAAGGCAACGATGGTGGAGCTGGAGAGTCCTCCTTATCCACACTTCTGGAAGGTAGGATAGGTGCAGGAGAAGCGTCCTTCTCTTGGTCTCTAGAAGGCAATGGTGGTAGACTTCTTTGAGCTGGCTTGGACTCTTCTTCGTCATCATCCCAGTCGTCATCGTTGTCTTCATCAGCTTCTGGTTCTGGCTCTTCGCTGTGCATACCTGGCAATGGATTACCGAACTTCTTTGGGTCTTTCTTCATCGATGGAGCTTCAATTTCTGGCTCGGTTGTTCTCTGCACAATTTTTCTTGGTTGAATGATAGGAGGTTCAGAGTTGGTGGACAAGCTCTCGAACTTAGACTTTATGTCTTTGATGTCTTCTTGTTTGTCGTCTTCGTCGTCTTCGTCTTCCGCGTTGCTCTTTGAAACTTCAGCGGCAGGTTTCTCGGCTGGGGCATTGCCTTGTTGCTTTGCCTTCTTCTCGGCCCACAATTGAGCTGGGGTCTTCTCGTTTTTGAAACCCTTGATGACCTTGTCGTCGTCCTTGAACTGGGTAGAGCCCATTGGTGGCTTGGTGCCGCCGATAAACTTGTTCATCTCAGAGTCTCTCTGCATCTTGGACTGCTCCTTGAGGTGCTTGATGTCGCTTGCAGGGTCTATCTTGTTCACCAGGCGAGGGTCCTCCTTGGCTGCCTCCTCGGCGATATGCTTCTGCAGGTCCACTTTGCCAATTGGCTTGAAAGTGGACTGGTTGGGCTTCAGGGGCTCGCTATCGAAGTCGCGCTCCTTTAACTCAGGCTCGCTCCAGTCGTCGTCGTCGCCGCCATTCTTGGCGTTCGCACTTGCAGCTGGTGTTGCTGGTGTAGCTGGTGTAGCCGACGTCTTTGCCGGAGTAGCAATTGCCTTTGGAGCTGCCTTTGGAGTTGCCTTAGGTGCCGCCTTTGGAGCTGCCTTTGGAGGTGCGGCTTTAGGGGTCGCCGAGGGCTGCGCCTGGATGGAGTAGCGCGCGCCCGCGGCGTTGCTGATCTTCATCAGCAGCTCCTGCTCGTCGAGGTCGTCCTCGTCCCTGGCGGTGACCTGCACATGGTAGCCCTTCAGCACATTGTTCGCAACCGTGCCGAAGTTGGCAGCGAACGACGCCCGCGCCTTCATCGGCGCGGTGTCGGGACACCACCCGACCAGCAGCAGCTTCTCCACGTCAGAGCCCGGCGGCGTCACTCGCGCCAGCCCGTACGCAACCTGGTCCCCGAACTCCCCGAGGAACGCACCGAACCCGTCGCCAACACGGGGCTCCAGCTCCCCGTCACCGCGCGCACTCAGCACCACCCACTCCTCGCCGCCGCGCACAACACCCTGCCACGCACTCTCAATCTCACTACCAAACGCACCGTACTTAACCGGTTCCAAAGCCATCTGTCACTTAGTTGTTGGCCCTCTTCCCCCCACCAGCTCAGTGCCAGATGCTGCTTGGTGCTTCACTCATCCCTTTTATACTGCTGGAATTTGATATCGCGTGCGACGACAAGAGCCCTGGACGTTGGCAGCTCGAGGAAAACAAATAAAAGTAGTCCAAGTTGCAAGTGTAGTAGTTGGGATGGCCTGGATGGGGGGCAAGGCGCTATGGCTAAGGAGAAGGATGTTATAGGCGGGCATGCTGCGAAGCTGGAGGAGCTGCTGGGGGCAGTTCGGCGGGAGTTTGAGGCTGTTTCGCAGGAGGTGAGCAGCTACCAGCAGCAGAACCAGAAGAACTACGACTTCAAGATCAACCAGCAGCTTGCGGAGATGCAGCAGATCCGGAACACGGTGTATGAGCTGGAGCTGACGCACCGGAAGATGAAGGACGTGTACGAGGAGGAGATCGGGCGGTTGAAGGCCGAGATAGAGAAGCGCGACCAGCAGCTGAGCGAGTTCGGCGCGCACTCCGCGGCGCCACCACAGCCGGCGTTGCCGGCTCCACAGATCACTGCGGAGGGCACCCACTTGCAGGACAGCAAGGCCGGGTTGACGCCTCTGGTGAGCGTGTTGTCTAGCCAGAACCAGGCACAGGCCCAGGCCCAAGCACAGGCCCAAGCTCAAGCTCAAGCCCAGGCACAGGCTCAGGCTCAGGCTCAAGCCCAGGCACAGGCTCAGGCACAGGCACAGGCTCAGGCCCAAGCTCAGGCCCAAGCACAGGCTCAGGCTCAGGCTCAGGCCCAAGCTGTACACGCGGCTCAGGTCGCACAACAGACACCTGCAGCACAGTACCAGATGACACTACCACCAATGCAGCAACCTCAGCAGTACCAGCAAGGGTACCAATTGAACTCCATGTCTCCACAGCAGGCGAAGACCGAGCCAGTTGATAAGAAACCAGAGACCCAGGTGGCTACCACCACCGCAACAGCTGAAAAACAAGAAACAGCATACAACCAGTGGGCTAACCAGGCAAAGCCTATCCCACCTTTCTTGCTAGATCTCGACGCTGAAAACACCTCTGCTGAGTTCAAGAAGCAGACCGAGGACTACTACGTGCTGTACAACCCTACTCAACCAAAGGACATCGACATCGAACTGCACAGAACTCTGTTGCACGACTCTGTGGTCTGCTGTGTGAAGTTCAGCAACAATGGTGAGTACTTGGCTACCGGTTGCAACAAGACCACGAAAATTTTCGAGGTCGCTACAGGTAACTTGGTCACAGAACTGGTTGACGACACCAAGACCGGCACTGAGGACGCTAACAGCGCCAGCTCTGCGGACCTGTACATTCGTTCCGTGTGTTTCTCTCCAGATGGCAAGTTTTTGGCTACTGGCGCTGAAGATAAGTTAATCCGTATCTGGGATATCGCTCAACGTAAGATCGTGATGGTGCTAAGAGGCCATGAACAAGATATCTACTCTTTGGATTACTTCCAATCCGGTAACAAATTGGTCTCTGGTTCTGGTGATAGAACTATTCGTATCTGGGACTTGCACACTGGTCAATGCTCTTTGACTTTGTCGATCGAGGATGGTGTTACCACCGTCGCAGTTTCTCCAGGTAACGGTAACTATGTCGCCGCAGGTTCTCTAGACAGAACAGTACGTGTCTGGGACTCTAACTCTGGTTTCTTGGTCGAAAGACTGGACTCAGAAGGTGAAACCGGCGTGGGCCACAAGGACTCGGTATACAGTGTTGTCTTCACCAGAGATGGTAAAAATATCGTCTCCGGTTCCTTGGACAGATCTGTGAAGTTGTGGAATTTGCGCAACATCAACGGAGCTTCTACTAGTCCACAGCCAAAGACAGAAGGCAACTGTGAAATGACATATATTGGCCACAAGGACTTCGTACTTTCTGTGACAACCACAGAAAATGACCAATACATTTTATCGGGTTCCAAGGATCGTGGTGTTATATTCTGGGATAAGGTCTCGGGTGTCCCATTGTTGATGTTGCAAGGTCACAGAAACTCTGTAATCTCTGTAGCTGTTGCAAATGGTAAGCCTCTAGGTGCTAATTACAATGTTTTCGCAACTGGTAGTGGTGATTGCAAGGCAAAAATTTGGAAATTCCAAACAATTAGAAAATAATTCGTGTCATAACCATGATAATGCTAATATCATGATGATAGCTATATCATCTACTTTGTTTCTCTTTCTTTTCTTATGTTATTGAATTTCCACTTGGATAAAATGACTCTATATGGACTCAGATGTATTATTCAACAATTGTTGGTGTAAGCCTCAAACACTGTACAAAACAAAATTTTGAGATACCATAGTCGCAAAACGTGTACACTAAAACGCCATCTAATGACGCTTTATCTTAATTGTTTTTTATTTTCTACAATTTCATTTCAACTACTTTTATTGAATGCTGGAAATACCCATTCAAGTACTGTGATATTTCTTATTTTAAACATTATGCCTACCCTATTTTACTACTTTTTTAATAGCTCAGGCGATATATTATTATATACATACTAAATTTTATATTAAACTAACATTATAAGGTAAAATAGAACGTTTCCGGTTAATATTTTCTTGTATGCTGGTGGCGTGAATATTTTCTCTGGAATGGAATAGCTGATAAGATGTTTATATTATAGAGTCACAACCTGTTTTACTGTCAAAGTTCACATGTTTCAGTTTATTTAGGCAATCCAGTCTCCTCATTAATCAAACATTCCTTGGTATCCTGTGGGCCAGGACCAACTCTTGTTAGAATAACTCTGGAAACATTTTCTTGAATGGTGTCGTCCAGATCAAACTGGAATTTGCCTTTGACTTGGTTATTGAAAGTTGAAGTAAATTTGGACAATTCTTCGCTGTTGTATTTTGATTGCCATCCGTCTACTTTAGAGAATAGAGTATAAATGAAAGCAAACAGCTTCTCTTCGTTCTCTTCTAGATAGTATAGGACACTGTTTGGACCAGCATCGTAAGTGTAAGCAACGATGGTCTCACCGTAAAATTCATTGATCAAATGGCAAAGTTTTATGATCTTCTTTGATGTATCGTTAATGTAGAAAATTGGTGGGAATGAGTCTAAGCAAGTAGCATGGAATGAGTTAGAGTCCTTCATAGTCAATTCAGCGAAAGTTGGGAAGTCCTTATCAAGAATGGCTTTCTTCATGGCCTCAAATCTCTTTGGTACCACGTTGGTAATTCTCTCCTTGAATAGATCAGATGTGTTAACGGTCAATTGCATACCACTGGTGGATGGTGTATCCTTCTTGTCAGCACTTACCACAAGTACAGCGGCCTTCATGTTTGGCCAATGTTCCAAAGGTGCAACTTCAACTGCCTTAGAGTCAGAACCATCAGCCTTCTCACCCATTTCCCAAGCAACATAGCCACCAAATAGAGACCTACAGGCGGATCCAGAACCCTTTCTCGCAATCTTGGATATATCGGATGCAGATTGAGGTAGCTCGTATAGCTTAGCGATAGCCATGACTAAGGCAGCAAAGCCTGCAGCTGAAGAAGCTAGACCTGCAGCAGTTGGAAAGTTGTTCTCAGAGACAATGTGAAGCTTCCACTGAGACATTGGTGGCAGACTACTGTCCTTCTCCTCCAACTGACGTCTCAAAGCTCTAAGGTCCGCAAGACAGTTTTGAGTCCGCTCACTGGATAGGGACTCTTCTTTACCATTCAGCCACAACTTGTCCTCCTTGAACTCGCTAGAGGTTGCAGCAGAGGTCAATGTCCTCAAATCCTCTTGAGCTAAAGTAACAGAGATGGATGAGTTGGTTGGCAGGTTCAGCTTAGCATCACGCTTCCCCCAGTATTTCAAAGTTGCGATGTTCACAGGAGCAGTGGTAGAAGCAACGTATGTCATAGTTATCGAATTAATTAGTAGCAATTAGACTTTACTGAAACGATTCCAATTGGGCCCAGTAAGGTGATGAAACAGCTACGAAACGCACTTGATGGTGACTGCCTTTATATACTTTTTCCACTTTCCGAAGCACCTCATCGCAAGAATTTTTCACTTTCTCGAACTTAGCGAAATAAACACCGATAAGTGCCTAATATTGGGAACAATGGGACTTGATAAATCAGCCATTGGTGTCTCAATTTTTGGATATTTACGTTAGTGACTTGAACTAGTATAGCTTTCGGACTCTCTAGCTTTCTAGACATACCAGTTACTGGGAAAAACACGCTATAATAATGAGTTTGCTGCTGAATATTGGTAACCAAGGTGTGCGGAACCTGATGCAACGCCGGCTACAGCTTGCAGTGTCCAGTAGTATTTCCAGGAATCTCCGTACAACCCGTTTACTGAATATGGGTAAGCCTTTTACTGAGCAAGAGTTGAAACAGGCTCGTGAGGATAGGTTGAAGGGACTTGGTCCTTACGTTTCAAAGTTGCCTACCAAGTGGATACCTTATGCTGAGTTGATGAGATTAGAGAAACCAGTGGGTACGTGGCTGCTATACTTGCCTGGATCCTGGGCGATTATCATGGCCGCTATGGAAACCTCTGCATCTCTGGGGAGCACAGCATGGATGTTAGGGCTATTCGGGGTGGGCTCGCTCATAATGAGAGGTGCTGGTTGTACAATCAACGACCTACTAGATAGAAACCTGGATAACAAAGTAATAAGATCCGTGGAGAGGCCAATTGCTGCTGGTAGGGTTTCTCCTAAAAATGCAGTGCTATTTTTAGGAGCCCAAACTGCCGTTGGTATGGGAATACTGACACAACTCCCTGCTCAATGTTGGTGGCTGGGACTGGCATCCTTGCCAATCGTCTTTACATACCCATTGTTTAAGAGATTTACTTACTATCCGCAAGCTGCCCTAAGTGCTTGCTTTACGTGGGGTGCCCTTCTGGGCTATCCAGCGATGGGTCTGACTAACTGGTCAGCGATGATTCCTCTATATGTTGGTAGTTTCCTTTGGTGCATGACCTATGATACTATCTATGCCCACCAGGATAAAATGTTTGATATTAAGGCAGGTATTAAGTCAACAGCTTTAGCTTGGGGTGATAAGACAAAGGCAATCTGTAATACAATGTCAGTCGCACAGTTCTCACTTTACGCTTTGGCAGGTATTAATAGTGGCCTGTTTTGGGGACCAGGCTTCATAGGTGGGCTCTCATTGTTTGCTTACAGAGTCTTCAAAATGATTAGGACAGTTGACTTGAATAACCCAAAGGATTGCTGGAAGCATTTCATCAGTAATATCAACACAGGTTTGTATTTCTCCTATGCTTTATTCTTTGATTACTTGTTGAGATTGATGGGATGGTTATAATGGCATACATTGATAACGAATACGATACTAAAGACAATATTTAACTGCTGTAAATAGCTTTAATGATTTAGGTGTGTATAGAAAATTTATTATAGTTACAAGATGTGGTATAAGGTCCAATGACTTTTATGAATCTTGAAGATTGTTGGCCAATAACATATTTACATGATAAAATAAAACCACATCCTTACCTGAATGAAGGAATATTAGTTAGATTTGGTAATTTTATGATTATTCTTGTGTGTGTTCTTGGAGTTTACTATGTCTATAATCTTTGAACTACTCATCTTTATGTCATCGGAATGAAATTTCACTTTCTCAGCATTCACTCTTATCAACTCATCCAGTATACTCGAGTCCTTTTCAAGTTCAATATTACGCTGTTTACTTAAGTCTCCTGAAGTGTTCCCTTCTTTATCGGAATTCTCAAAGTCCAGAAGATCGAGTTCCTTTATAGATTCACCTCCGAACATAGCATCTATTATCCTACCATCAGAGCCCCAAACATGGCCTGATCTTGGAAGCAAATAGAATTTCTGCAATCTAGTTCTCACATCTGGGTGGTTGTCAGTCAGGTAAAATACAAATGACCCGTTGTCATCTATTCCTTGAATACCTTTACCAGTGAATACTCTGGGCTTCTTGGGCCTATTTATGTACTTTAAGGACCTGGTCAACTTTATCTCACGTCCCAGAAACATCGACTTCCGAATCAACTGACAAGATGGGGTCGCATTATGCTTTGGAATGTAAATTACTTTGTTAACAACTCTGGAGGTGACATATAATGAGGCAGCTGATAGCGCAAATGGTAAAACACACAGCCCTATAGGACCTACCGTCTTGAACATGAACCAGGCATCTGATTTTTGCTCCTCTGACGCAGAATTCAATATTTTAGTTGATGAACTCACAGTAAAATCTGTGAATGAGACACCATAGAGGAAGAATACTAGCGACAGCCCCTTAGATCCGTATTTGACTAACGGTGAAGTCTTATATGAGTAAATTACCTCGGGCCTTCCCTTGGACACCAGTGATGCTATTAACTTAGAAAAAGAGACCTTTGCCATTGGTGAAATATTCTCCCGAGGGTATGAGTTAAGACTAATGATGTGGATGTAACTTAGACTTGCGTTTGATCAGCTTGAGACTGCTAGTGTTTGTATAGGTATTAGCCAAGCCAGTTTATATTGTCCTAGGGTTGTGGTCATCACGTGATATATGATTTCTGTCCTACAGATAAAATAGTTGAATATAGTTATTAAAAAGATCATAGGTGCAAAATGTATTATGTATTATGTATAATGTATGAATATATGTTTTATAATGTCATGTTTTTTATCTACAAGAAAATTTCAACGAGCCCGTAGCATACTGTACTCATTATCATTATGAATATTGCAAAACTTAAAGCATAGTGCCAAATGGGTGCGTAAGTGTAACGGCTGAATAACAGCAAAAGGCATAATGTAATCAGACCCAAAGAAATGCCAAGAGATAATATAACTGTTATTATTAGAGTTTTGCCAACGTCGATTTCTATATCCGAATTGTCCCCATTGAACACTGAAAGAACAATTCCCATACATATTCCTGAAGTGGCACAAGCCATAAGTAATGCAAATAGGTACATGAGGGAGAGAACTTGGTCGTGTTTGTAAACATATACCGACTCTGAGTTTTCAATTTCTTTCATTTGATGTTCGATCAATTTACGTATATCTTCCACAGAATTAGACAATATGCTTCCTTTAGAACTAATCGATCCATAATTTGAGTTACCAAAACGTTCTGAAAGGTCAAGCAAAGCTGGATCTATCGCTGTGCGGTTATTATCTTTAAAGCCTAAGAAGTCCCTAAATGACTGTAACGAGGAATAGGTGGATTCAATGAAATCTTTGCTAAAATGGATGAACCCGTAGTCTCTTTCTTGTTGGAGCTCATTGGATTCTAAATCGTCAGTTCTATCTTGAATATAAAAACCACCTCCACCATTTTCTTCTTCTAAATCATCAAATTCATTCCAATACCTGATTGCAGGTTTGTTATTCTCAGTATTTTTGTTCTTTGATAGAAGATTATTTTTTTTCCAGTCATTAGGTGTTCTTGTCGGAGACTCAACTTTTTGGTAATAGTTGTCTTTAAACTCAGAAGAGCATATATCTAACAACAAGTCAA